>NC_134092.1:135229113-135455084 GCF_000715075.1 Nicotiana tabacum | reverse complement strand
ACCGAACAAACAAAGAAAGAAAAAGAAAAAAGTACTTAATTAATGCAAGAAAGGAAAAAACAACAAGATATACATAGGATTTGAACCCCCGACCTCACTTAGAGAGGTTCACCCAATAACCATTGCACCATCAGAGGCGGACCCAGGATTTGAGCACGACGGGGCACCACTGTGTGCTAATCACTAGCGAAAAAATTCGGCGCGCAACTCTTTGAAAACTTAATGATTATACTGACGTATCATCCACGTATAAACAAAAGAAGTTCTAAAGAAAAGAAAGCACCGAACAAAGAGATATTTCTTCGCAAAATGGGTGCTATGGGAAGGGAAAATGTTTGATTAAGCATGTTTCGCACTTTAAAATTTCTAGTTTTTTTTAAATAAAATAAAGGGCCAGTGATCAAAACGACGTTCAAACTTTAAAGAAATCAAGATTAAGGGTATGTTAATAGTAAAAAAAAACTAAAGAAGAGTCTTAAACTCTTAGTTTCCACTGCCGAGTCAGAGTCAAAGTGATTGATGAAGAAGGTTGTGGCGTAAGGATTTGTATTTTTCTATTTGTGGAGTGATAAGTTGCAATTTGAAGCTTTTAATTTTAAGGGATGAATTTGATTTTTTTTTTAATTAAGTTGACTATTATGTATTAGAAGTTAGAACTAAACTATAATTGAATTCAAAAGAAAAAGAATAAAGAAAAAAATAAAACAATTTGTTATTAAGTATGAAAGTATGTTGTATTCAATTAGAGTTTAACTAAAAAAAGTAAAGATGGGATTCGAACCCGGATCATCCAGCAAACAAGGGAATTGAAGCGCCCAACATAACCACTTTTTCCATCCGCCTTTTAGTGTCCGGGGCACAACTAAAATATTTAAGGGGTCCTATATAAATGTACAGATATATATAACGTATATATACAAGGTTTTTTCCGAGGCTAACGGGGTCCCGTGACCCCTTTACATGCAACGTATGTCCGCCTCTATGCACTTTGATCTTGGGCGCACGTGCGCGCACACATATATACATATATATTTAAGTACTTTTGAAAAAATATAGCATTACTGTACATGATCTAGGGAGGAGAGCTAGGGTGCGCGTGAATCGGGGCCCCCCACCTAGATATGCCACTGCGGAGACTAAAGCGTGAGAGAAGGGAGTGTGGCATTCAAGTTGGATATGGAATTAAGTAAAAGTTAGAGAGTAGATGAGCGAACAATATGGAGTATTTATGGGAATATATTAAGAAATTAAACAAAAAGATTTATTGATTTTTGAGATATATAGTCGTTAATAATGAAGTGTCTTTAGAGCCATGATTGATTTGGAAGGAAAAAGAGAGTGATGGTTGTGTTTGTGCTTTCTTTATTTTTTCTTCTTGGATTTCCTTGAATTGTCTTTGTTCGTACAACCGTTTTGTGTCATTCTGAGGATCTTATTTGTATGAAAAATTGTATGAAGCACCCATCTACAGAATCAAACTTGTGTCCTAAAGCTTGATAAGGCACCAGTGTGACCGTTGGACTGGGATGCTTCACTTTGCCTAGCGGTGTCATCCTAATTAATTTATCTTCTAATTTCTTTTTTTAATTATTGTTTACACATAATTTTAGTTAATTTTTCAGCCAAGTGGTATCGGATGATACCGCTTGGAGCAACGTGCATCCCCCCTTGTCTGTATTTTCAATACCGAACACAAATCTATTTCATATGCAGGGAATTGTTTGATATATTGTATGTTGTATGTCATGCACTCATGCTTATATATTTGGCTGGGTGAAGTGTAATGCTACTCGTCACGTTGCATGGCAGTTATCGAAGTTGATTTCCGGTGCTTATTTTATACTGCATCTATTTGTTGTACCAGACTGCAAAAACCAAGGTCATACATAGCTGCCTTAATCCTGTTTGGAACGAAGAATTTGATTTCTCCTTTTCAGAACCTGCTGAGGTTCTCAAATTGGTAAGTGTTTCTACCTTTGAATTTCATGTACTTTATGTTGTTATTCATAGAGTTTAATTAGACATACTGCATGCTTATATTTTCCTAAGTTTGCATGTCAACCGACTTATCTTGGATTGTTACCTGAGCCAGTCTGATGTTCCATGATTAGGCATCATGCGTAAATGTTACAACTTTGAAGGTTGGGTAAAGGTGTCCTTAAGCTCTACATACTTATGATGTTTGTATATCTGAGTAGTAGAATGTGATAAACGGAAATATTGGAATCTAGCTGCGGACTAATTGGGAAAGGGGGCATTTCTCGAGTGTTATCTGAGATATATCATCGGAATAAGTGTATATATAGCATTAAGAACTAAAAAAATAATTTTCTTAAAGGTATCATTGGATCCTATATGTTTCACTTGGGGAAATGACCACGAATTACTAATTCTGAATTAAAAGGCCAAGGACGATAATCAGATAATTGTTGATGCGAGACCACAAGCTTAATTTTATACATCTGACAGGTAAAAAAACCCAGAGAAAATTGAGAAAAGGAGAGAAGCTAACGAAGAGAACAACATCACTCATACCCAGTATATTCCCAAAGTGTGGGGTCTAGGGAGAGTAATGTGTACGCAGACCTTACCCCTATCTTGTGTTTTCGATAGACCCTTGGCAAAAAAAGTACTCCCTCTGTTTCAATTTAGATGAGCTAGTTTGACTCGGCACGGAGTTTAAGAGAAAAAAGGGAAACTTTTGAAACTTGTGGTCTTAAAAGCTTAAGGGGTAAAAACTTTGTGGGGCCATGACATTTGTGTGGTTATAAAAACTTCTCATTAAGGGTAAAATGGGTAAAGTGAAAAGTTTAAAGTTGAATTATTTTCAATTATAGAAATGTGTCATTCTTTTTGGAACGGACTAATACGGAAAGTGTGTCATCTAAATTGAAACGGAGGGAGTATTAAAGAAGCCATGTTGAAAATAATGAAGACAAGAAAAGTAACAACAAAATAACACGCAATAAGAAAACCGAAACAAGAGAAAACAACTGGTAGTAATAGAAATCAAAGACTAAGATAAAACAAGAAATGTCATAATAATACTACTGATAAGGAAACGTGAAACAGATACGGTATCCCAAACTTGACTATCTATTAACCTTCTACCCAATCCTCAACCTCCATATCCTTGTATCTAGGGTCATGTCTTCGGTAAGCTAAAGATGTGCCATGTCTTGTCTAATCACTTCTCTCCAATACTTCTTCGGCCTACCTCTACCTCTCCTCAGACCCACAATAGTCAACCTCTTACACCTCCTCGCTGGGCATCTGTGCATCTCCTCTCCACATGCCCAAACCATCTGAGTCTCGCTTACCTCATCTTGTCAACCACGGAGGCTACTCCCACCTTGTCCTGAATATCTTCGTTCCTAATCATATTTCTCCTAGTGTTGCCCACACATTCATCTTAACATACTCATTTTCGCTACTTTTATTTTTTGAGCGCGAGAGTTCTTGATTGACCAACATTTCGCCCCATACGACATAGTTGGTCTAACAATTGTTTTATAGAACTTATCCTTAAGTTTTGGTGGCACTTTTTTAGCACACAAGACAACTAATACGAGCTTCCATTTCACCTACCCAACTCTAATATGACGTGTGACATCATCGTCAATCTCCCCATTTTCTTGGATTATTGACCCCACCCCAGATACTTGAAAGTTCTCTCTTTTGGGGATGACTTGTGTATCAATACTCACTTCCACATCTGCTTCTTGTGTCACGTCACTGAACTTGCACTTTAAGTACTTTGTTTTGGTCCTGCTCAACCTAAAACCTTTGGATTCTAGGGTCTGTCTCCAAACCTCCAGCCTAGCGTTAACAACCACATGTCTCGTCAATCAATACTATGTCATCCTAAAATAGCATACACCATGGCACCTCCCCTTGGATATGCTACTCAATTCATCCATCGCCAAAGCAAGTAAAAAATAGGCTAAGAGCTGATACCTGGTGCAACTCCATCACTACTTGGAAGTGCTCCGAGTCTCCTCCAATTGCTCTTACCCAGTCTTGGCTTCATCATACATGTCCTTAATCGCCCTAATGTATGCCACATGTACACCTCTAGCCTCCAAACATTCCATAGAACCTCCCTCGGAACTTTGTCGTATGTTTTTCTAGGTCAATAAACTAATAAAGAGAACATGAAATGAATAAATAGAAGAGGGAAAACTAAATTGGAGTGAGTGATTGGAAAGACAAAGAGAAAGGTCTTACAAGAAACAGCACTACTCAAAGGTCTATCTCTTGCAGTGCGGACAAGATTTTAGTACAGTAAGCTGATGTTGTGTGGTCTTTCTCCAATGTACTCGCTAGAGTTACCTGGCAACTTCTTTTTTTGAAGCAAAGGAACGTCTCTGTATAGTATCAAGGCTTCTGATATCTTTCATGTCGAGAGAAGTGATATTAATTTGCTGCTGAGATAGGGAGGAAGAGAAGATGAATGTAAAAAGTTGGGGATGTCCAACTTTATGGGTTTTGTTTTGCTTGTACATATATTTTCCCTTGGTAAATAAAATTACTTAATTACCAAAAAAAAAAGTTTGCTGCTGAGATGTTATATAGTAGTTTTGTGGGCAAAATTATATTATGAAGAAAGTGCACACGAACTTTTCAATGTTGCTCAAGGTGTACATCTGGTTGAAGCGGCCATGCAATATATTATCATTCATAGGAATCTGTCTCTGGGATTGTCCACGCTCAAGAATTACACCACAATATCGAGTGGACAAGAAAATGTGATGCTTTGAAGTAATTCAATAGGAGTTAACCATGCGTTTGAATGCAAAAATATAAAAGGCACAAAAGGACTATGTTTAGGATGTTAATTTGGTCCTTTTTTGAGAGGTGGCAACCATCAGTTTTTTTTTTTGGATAAGGTAAAGTATTTTATTTAATAAAGTACCAAGATGGTACACAAAAGTACATGAAAGAAGGCTTAAAGACAGCCTATTACAATTTCCTCCCTAGCATCTATAGAAGGTCCAAGTTTCATTCCACGTTTTCCAATATGCTACGCTTACACCAAAAAAACAAATTATTTAGACATTTGTTCTTAATTCTAGAGATATGGCTTCCTTGTCCTTCAAAACATGACTTGTTTCCTTCCAACCATAACGTCTAAAAGATGCATAGATGGATGATTCTTAAAACTGCTGTTCCCTTTTTACTATACTTTGCTCTGCCAGCTCTCCAAGTTACACCGTGAGCATATTGTAACTGTGTGAAAGATTATATAAAGGCAATTCATGAATGGGTGAAAATTAGTGATTATGCACTTTGGAATAGGTAAACATTACATTACCCATTTCTTACTTAATTTTTCCACCTCTAAGTGGTGATCAGGCAGATAATTTGATGAAACTATGCAAACGAAACAAATAGAAAAACAATCAACCGGGGGGGGGGGTTACAGGGTAGGGGGAGAAGATAATATCAAACCACCCCTTTTAGCTGGCTGTCCAAAAATGTATTCTTCTATACCACGTCGATACCATTTTGTACTAACTTGTTTCCTACTTTCATGGTAAAGTTTGTGATTTGGGAGCCAGAGTTATAAGAGGATTTGTCATTGTTACTTATTAAAGAGAAAAAAAAGGAGATGATCTTCTCATTATAATGATAGCATAGTTTTATTTTCTTATCCTAATGTTTGAACAGATAAGTTAGCCGAACAGGTCTTTAGGTTATCCACAATTATATTTAGGGCATTCTACGAAACTAGCTATTACTGAACTGTCGCTTCACTATTCTGTGATCCTGCTTTGTAGTGGCTGGGCACGCATTTTGCATTTCTATGCTTCCATGATGATTTACATTGTATGTTAAAGATAAACTTAGATGTACAAAAGGTGGGCATTCTGGGAAACTAGCTATTACTGAACTGTTGCTCCACTATTCTGTGATCCTGCTTTGTAGTGGCTGGGCACGCATTTTGCATTTCTATGCTTCCATGATGATTTACATTGTATGTTAAAGATAAACTTAGATGTACAAAAGGTGGGCATTCTGGTAAACTAGCTATTACTGAACTGTTGCTCCACTATTCTGTGATCCTGCTTTGTAGTGGCTGGGCACGCATTTTGCATTTCTATGCTTCCATGATGATTTACATTGTATGTTAAAGATAAACTTAGATGTACAAAAGGTACTGTTCTATGCTAAAAAAAAAAATTCTCCCATGGCTTTATGCCTTGTCTTTAGGGTTGTATATTTTTCTACCTGAAATGGGATCATTATAATGTCCTGAGCAGCCATTTCAAAACTTCATATAAACTTCTTTTCAACTTGTGAATTTTTTATTGTAACAGCAAGTGTTTGATAAAGACCGTTTCAAGGCCGATGACAAAATGGGAAATGCTCATCTCAGCCTTCAGCCTTTAGTTGCTTCTGCTAGATTGAGAAAGATTCTTGGGATTGCCAGTGAAGGGACAACACTGAGGAAGGTTATCCCAGAGAGCGATAACTGTCTAGCAGCAGACAGCAGTATCAATTGGGTGAATGGTGAGGTTGTGCAAGATGTTTGGTTGAGGCTCTGTGAGGTGGAGTCTGGGGATATAGAATTGAAGATCAAATTGATCAATCTTCCCTCTGCAGCTCCCTCCAAGTAAGACAACGATTGATCTGTTGAAGTTAGGGTTGTTTGAGCTGTAGAAAAGATACTTTCTTGTTGTAGCTGGAAAGAGATGTCAAAGATTTAGCATGTGTTTAGTGTGTGGTATGTCCAGTAGCAGAGCCAGAGCTTGTAGCTTCTGTTGGAACTCAAATGTCCATATCTGTAGAATGTACTCGAGAACTAGTTGTGCTCAAGCTAACTCTTCGTCAGAACGTTACTTCTCCTAGTCCTTTACAATAGCTAACGGCAGCCAGATGGAATCAAATCCATTTCTGTGTGCTATCAGACTGATTTGGTTCACTTCTCGAAATAGGTTTGACAAGTGAGACTTGCTCAGTTGGTAAAAGCACCCCCACCCACGACCGTTAGGTCCTGGGTTTGAGTCACGCTGGAGGGGAAGTGTGGAAACACTATAGATCCTCCTAATTTGGGAGGGGTGAAAAAAAAAAAGGTTTTGCTATTCTCCATTTTCGGTTAAGGTCATGAAAATTGGTTAAAGGGTTTCATATATGCTCTACAATAGCATCGGGAAGGGGTACCTTATCACTTGAAGACCAGCGCATGCGTTTAGTCCTTGTTAAAAAATGTAGCTCAAAGTAACAATATAAAACAAGAAGATAAGTAATAGAATAGTAGAAGAAGAGATAACTTTCTTATTTCATCAAGTGTTCAAGTGTATTTTATATCATATTTCATGCCTCTATTTATACTATTACATCGAAGGATACAAAAGGATTGTCCTAAACATGACATTAACAATTGAGATAATGGGGGAAGATTGGGGGAGGGGTTATGGAGGTGTGAGAGTTACAATCATAATAGTGATGAGTAGTGGGAGATTATTTACATCATGGGTGAAAGTAGTGGGAGTAGTGGACATCCAACTTTTCCTTCGTTAGAGGTCTCAACATGGTAGCCATTTTGGCGAATAGCTTTGAAACTCAACAAGTTTCTTTGAGATTTACTACAATACAATGCATTATTAATAGTCAATATTGTTCCTCCAGGAAGTAACAAGGTTGCTCTTCCAGAGCCCTCAATTAATTTTGTACTTCTAGATATTATATTAATATAGGCCTTTTTTATAACCAAATAAGAGAAATTTCTTCTCTTTATATTGTGTGAGTTGTAGCACTATCCAAAAGGCATAAATCTTCATTATTCATCTTGGATCCAATTGAAGATTGGGAAATTTTATTTTCTTCATAAAAATAAAAGTACACCATAAGAAATACGGAAAAACTAACAATACAACTTAAGTACTAATTGAAAATAAAAACAAATACTGAAAATAAAATAACAACATAATTGCATTCCACAGTAAAATGATCTAACTTTAGTTTTGATCCCTAAAGAAGTCTTCAACTTCCAAATGAGTAAGATCATCGAGGCCTTCAAAATCATCTTTATTCAAAACAAAATTTGCTTTGGCATTATCATCATTTTAGTTTGAAGGCCCTGCCTCAAAATCATTTTTAAAGGTCAAGTGAGACTCCGCTGGGGCATTAGCAGAAGATGCTCCAATATTATTTGCTTTTATTTTGATAAAGCCTGACAAAATACTCAGGTGCACGACATTCAATTTTCCAGCGACCTTTCATGCCACAGCGGTGCCAGTTAACGCTTTTGCCTCTTGAAGGATTGTTTTGAGAACCCATATTGTTCTCTCGTTTGCCATGACCACCACAATGACGATTATTATATCGTCTCTTTCTATTGCCATGCCCACGTATATTCATATGGTCATGATAATTATTCTGTCTTTTTCTAGACTTATCACGTCTCGCTACCATATTCGCTTCAGGTATTGGAGCTGACCATGTGAGATGGGCTTCATGATTTTTCATCAAAAGGGTATTATGTTGCTTAGCCACTAGAAGACATGAGATCAATTCTGAATACTTTTTAAAACCCTTTTCACGGTATCGCTGCTGTAATACCATATTTGAGGCATGAAAAGTCGTAAGAATCTTTTCCAACAAATCCTCATCATTCATAACATCCCCATATAATTTTAATTGGGAAGTTATTCGAAATTACGGTCTTAAAATCTTGCAATCCTAAGTGCATCCGCTCATATCGAGCCCTTGGCAATACTGTAGCCTTAAGGTCATACCTTTCTTTCATACCAGTCCACAATTCAAGTGGATCTTTCACTGTCAAATATTCAACCTTCAAACCTTCATCTAAATGATGACGAAGGAAAATCATGGTTTTTGCTTTGTCCTGGCTTGATGCCTCATTACCCTGAGTAATGGTGTCACCAAGACCTTTAGCGGCTAAGTGAATCTCAACATCGAGAACCTATGATAGGTAATTCTTTCCAGAAATGTCAAGTGCCACAAACTCAAGCTTTGACAAATTCGACATAGTGAACTATCAAAGAAGATAAATAATTAGAAATCACTAGGATAAAAGCCTAAAGAAACGATTGACATAATATCAAAATTTTGATCTATATACACTAAAGTGATAATTCCATAGAAAAGAATACTATTTTTTTCCTTCAAATTATTAATATATCTTTGATTTTAACTAGAACAAAAATGTCTTCTAACTTTTAACACAATTTCAATTGTCGAACAACATATAACAAGTATTCTTCTCTCATTTCATTCTATTAACATGAAAATTAGCAACTTTCACGTGACAATCATGTAAACAACTTAAAATAAAGAAACATAGAATTCTCTACTTTTACACATGTTTAGAGATATGAGAAATTATAAAACTGCATATTAAAGACAATAATCATGAAATCAAAATATACAACGAAGAAAACAGAATGAACAAACATACTTGAACAATGAAATGAGCTAAACTTCGTGCTGATAACGTGTTAAAAAATGTAGCTAAAAGTAACAATATAAAACAAGAAGATAAGTAATAGAATAAGAGAAGAAGAGATAACTTTCTTATTTCATCAAGTGTTTCCCATATCACATTTCATGCGTCTATTTATACTATTACATAGAAGGTTACAAAAGAATTATCTTAAACATGACATTAACTATTGAGATCATGGGGAGGGGTTATGGATGTGTGGGAGTTACAATCATAATCTATATATAATTAAAAGCCAAAGAAAAAGGCACCACATTAAGCCGAGTGGCAGCCTAGAAAAAGCAACATGGCATAAGTAATTAATACTTAGTTATTTAGTTAATAGTTAGTTATTGGTTATTGTTTTTGAATTAAAATATCTATAAAATAATAAAATTAAATATGTTATAATAAAAAACAAAAAATTTTAAAAAATTGTCCATTTCAAAATTTTTAAAAAATGTCCATTTGTTGACTCCATCTGAGTCAAAATACCTTCTAAATTCAAGCAAAGATAATTTTCTATCGCATTATTCTTTTATCATTATTATAAGCCAAGACTAATCTTTATCTCATATGGGACTTTTAAAATAAAATACATGATTATAAATGAACCACTTTATGATTTTCATTAAGAATTATACGTAAGAAAATCCAGAAGATTGTAAGATTTTTTAGATTCATTTAATTATAAGATTCATCCCCAAAAATTATTCAACAAGTTAATGCTAAATTAAGAAAATTCCCAATTACTGTGCCATGAGCCATACATTTTCTGAAGGCTGTCGTTTCTGCGGCCATTTCTCCTCAACTACCATCTGTATGGTGAGCAATGAAGCCATTCTTTTTGCGCTTATTCCGCAAATACCTTTAAAGATTCTTGGAAGGGAAGTACTGTGTCCAACAAATAATTAAAAGAAAAAAAAACAAGATCTCAAACCTCGTATATTCCTAAAAGTAAAACGGCTGCTTTATGCCATTGCATGATGCAATAAAACACTTTTAGATATATGAACCACCCTCCTCCTAACCATCTTCGTCTTTTTCCCTTTTTTGTTTTCTTACCGCTATCATTTCTCTTCCCAACACGGAGAAATCAAGACAAGGACCTGAAGTTGAAGCTTTGAGTTCTACCACACATCTTACGTATATATAACACAAAGGCATCTCGACATCATTGAGATACCTATGATAAAACATTAGCCATAAGGCAGTCTGTTGGATCCTGACATCTCCTTCTTTTTAACGAAGAAGTGAGCCGCTTGCTAATTAACCTGTCAGGTTCATTTTTACCTTTTCTATACTCCATCCTTTAGTTATATCTGATTTATTGCATTCCTGCAATGTGAATATAACGATCACATGGTTAGCATTGGACACCATAATCTCGAGTCCATCTCGTTTCTCTAATGGTTGGTTGACCATATTAGCAGTAAAATTTCCACCTGCAGATTCTTTCAATTCTTGAATAGGAACATATTGGCTCTGGGAATGGGAAGAGTCAAAATTCTGGAATAATTATTATATTGTATATTGGTTCTAGATGATGAGGGAGGGGGGGTTTTGGTTTGGATAAGAAAACGTAATGACACGGGTCAGATTGTCAAACTTGTTTTCGAATGGTTTTATGGTGCATTAGTTTTAAAACTTGGAAACTCATAATTCATTTAACATGCCATGGTATGTATGTATGTATGATCTTTTGCAGGATTCAGCAGGAGGAATTACAAGAAAGACACAATGTTGAGAAACAGGCGGCAAAATGGGTCAGGCTCTCCAAGATCTACAACGTCGAGTCCAACAGGTTCGCCGAGAATAATAGTAACTCGAAGCATCGGTGGTTCCCCTAGAAGCGAGGTGGGAGAGATTGATACGAGATCACCTTTCCAATCCGTCAGAGCTGCTGTTAGTTTGTTTGGCGAAGCTGGTACCGGTTCCTCCCCCAAGGCTAAGCCTCTTACCTTTAAGAAATCAAAAACCGCTGAAGAGGTAGGTATGCAATAACACGTCTGGGAGTAATAGCTAGTATATAGTAAAGTCATTCTCACATATACTAATAAATAAATAACACGTGACTTGATTGTGGTTTTATAGAAGGAGAGTCAGCTTAACTTGGCCCTCAGAGAACTTGATAGCCTCAAACAACAGATAAAAAGCACAGAAACTACAAAAGGTAATGCTCTCCGTGAGCTGGAAAATGCCAAGATAACTCTGCAGGAACTCACAAGCCAGCTCGAAACGTTATGCAAATCAAAGCAAGCAGCCATTGAGGCAACCGAAGCTGCAAAGGCACGAGCCAGACAACTCCAAGATGAGAAATCCAACAGCGAGCTAGATGAGCATCGATATCTGCTTGTTGCAAATAAAGAACAATCTCCTCTTAGGACAGCTAAGGAAGAAGCAGAGAAGAAAATCAGGGACGAAAATCTAGTGGAGAAGCTTGAGGAAACTAATAAGGCGATTGAAAGCTTGCAAGAACAACTCAACAATGTCCGTACCTCGGATTTGGATTCTTTTGCCAAAGCAAGTTCAGAGCTTGATCGTACTAAAAAGGCATTTCAAGAGATAGTAGCCGAAGAAAGGTTTTTCAGAAGCCTGGTGGATTCCTTTCAATCAGAATTAGATAGCTTCAAGGGACATAACTCTCAACTTAAAAAGAAGGCAGATGAAGCAGAAGCCCTTGCTGAGAACTTGCGGTTAGATCTTGATAACAGCAAGAAAGAGCTTGAAGCGAAAACGCCAAAGGGAGAAATCCAACAGTTTACTTCCGAGGCTGTTCATTTTCTACAGGAAGCAGAAGAGATGAAGAAGAAGGCGGAATTACTCAGACAAGAGGCTGTAACAGCTCGAGCTGAAGTCAAGGAAGCAGAGGAAAGACTGAAAGTTGCAGCTGCAGAGACGCTCGCAAGTGATCAGATTCACAATTCATCAATAACAGAAGACGCTTCTGATCTGATAAGCTCAGAGTCTAACAGAAAGATCAAATTGGCAGTTGAGAAATACGAAGCTTTAAGCAAAAAAGTGGAAGAAATCAGAAATGAGGCTGACATAAAGGTTGCTACTGCCATGGCTCAAGTAGAGACCATTACTGCCAATGAAAAGGAAGCACTCGTGAAAGTGGAGGCAGGTCTGAAAGAGAAGCGGGACATAGAAATTGCAATCAAGGAAGCTTTAAAGGCAGCAGAGATGGCCGAGGCAGCCAAAAAGGTCCTTGAGGGACAACTGAAGAAAAAAACATCAAAAGCAATAAGATCACGTAGCTGGAGAATCTTCTAATAGAAAGGAAGTGACAGTTTTGTGATCATCCATGCACAATATGAGAACCAGAATTCAAGTTGAGAACCTTTCTTTTTTGATAAACAAGTCTAAGATTTTATTAATATGGCAAAAGGGGCACCGACTGATTGCTTGTGCATAACTGAGAGATACATGAAGCAAATTTCCTACCCTCCCATATGGGACATTTGTTTTGTTTATGCTGCATTTCTGTTACTTTAACCAATTTGTTTGCACTGAAACTATGTATAAAATGTCTTTAAAGCAGCGTTCTATTCTTCTTGCTTCAGTTAGTATGACGTCTTTAGCTAAACTAACTTAGTAATCTTCATTGTTCCCATAAATATACCAAAGATTGCTTACAAATTAGTCCGGTCCTGCCATATTTCACAATTGCATAAACAAAAAAAATAGATCTGTGATCATCAACCAGCTTTAAGGATTAATTGAACATTATTGCTATAATACCAATACATAGTATATAGAAGGTCCAACATCAGAGACGGATAAACATTTATTAATACATGCGATAAACGAATAGTATCTCCTACAAGAGCTCGAGGCTCGAGCAACATATACCTCTATGTACATCTAAGATAACAATTATAAATGTCATCCACGTATCCCCAATACTTAGTGGTTTTATGTTGAAGACGCACCTCGTGCAATTAGAATACATAAAAATTTGAGGCTACTAATTAGAAGAAAGCCCTCTGTTGACTGCATGAGCTATTAATTAATAAGTATACTTACATGAGGATCCAGAATTGTTAGCCGGTAAAGTGCATGATGGCCCACAAACTCTTATTTTAGGATGTTATCGGACCAAAACTTTCTATACTCGATGATCATCAATATTAAGTTCATCTAACGACTGAACGAGCCCATTCTGATTATCAAATTTTTGAAATTCTGATGCCAATGTCTGAACAAACTCAGTCCCCTCGGTGACCTCATCAGGAAAATTCACATGGACAGAGCCCTGTTTAATAGGCCTAACAGGTTTACGAAGCAAAGCCTGCTGCTTTATGTAATCATAAAGTTGCTGGTGAAATGGATGATCCAAGGAATAACAATTTTGATTCGAGCTGCCTGAGTATCTGGAAGATCCAGAACCTTCTCTCCGGCAAAAATGGGGGAGCGAGGAATAGTCCATGATCTACACATGTTACCAGACAAGACGGTTAGATCTCTCAACAACTCCGAGAATAGGTAATACAAGATAACCTTCTCAAATAGATCACTGAAACCAGAAGTTGTTTATCCAAGTGGTGCACTCACAATCATGAACTACACTACAGACTAAGGAACCATAGGGGTATATTTAGGACAAGTGACGTATTTTTCCTAGTTACAACTGATCAGTGTTGCTTGTATCTCTAAACCAGTGTCTGGATGGCTATACCATTTTCTATAAGATGGGAAGTCTGAATAGCTGCTTTCTTTATTAGTTCACCAATTTTCTATAGCCAAAATGTAGCTACGTCCTCCTAGAAGAAGATGACAACTAAACAATGGTAAAAGAACAACTACCTTCAATAAATCATCCTGTCCACAACCTGATAAAACCTGAACCTTTTTTCTTGTCCTCTCCTGCAGCAGAGGCTTGACGACCTAATGAAATCATAACAGATTAGAGAATTTAGTCATTCAAAACATGTAATCTCTTCTAAATTTGCAAGAAATAATTGATAAAAGAGTACTGAAAAAGCAAAAGACATAAATAACAGACAAACCTTCCAACAAGCTGAAAAGATATATGGAGCATTCACAATGTAGTATGTAACTACCTTCTCCGGGTAATTTAGGTCATCAATGGAGGAAATTATAGTCAACAGCTGAACGAGGGAAATAACAATAAGTTAATATATTTTGCTCCAAATATTAACAGCAGTGGCTCCAAGGTAATTCTCAAATAAGTATATGTATCTGTCTATATGGTTAGAGATAGTCTTGCAACTACATATTCTTCTAGCAAAACAAATATTCTTGTTCTTTGCTCTAGCCGGAAAGTTCTCTAAGAACTTAAAAAAAACTAAAAGTGAAATCTTCGAGATCAACAATCAGCAACATTTGGTATTTTCCCACAATTTCATTGATCAAATAATATTTTGAAAGAGCGTAACTAAAGGAGGGTAGAACTCTTACTGGAATATACCTTTATTTGGTTTAGAGCTGAAAGTTTCAAGCCGGTCATGTCTAAAACCTTCAGACATTTGACTATGTGTTTCCCATACTTCTTACCTGCAGCAGGCTGTGACAGATGAACCAACTTAGTAAAATGCAAGGGATTATAAGTACACACACACAAAGGAAGGGATTTATGAATCCTTTTTACCAAAACCACGCGATCTCGATATTCATTAATCTGAATGTGCGATTGGACGTAATAATGGACCTGAAATGACGAACTCTTGTTACTTGTTTTATCAGCAGAGCTATAGTTACTATAATGAAAGAGTCAAAACAAGGAAAACCCAGGAGTTCCAAGCATAAAAACCTCCCTCCCCCAGGATAAAACAAATAAGACAATGAACTGAGAACTCTATAACCAAAGCTAAAGAAAAACGTCTTACCGGAGGCATGAAATTTTGCGGAAATTTCAAGTCATGTCCATGAGGTAACAAGTCAGTACAATTTTTATTATAGACATACCGGGGGCATGATTGATATGTCAAATGTTAATTAAGTCATCCACCAAACTATTTCACTAATGCAACGTGTAAAATTATAATTGCCTCATGGAACATAACTATCATGAAAATCTGATCCTAATTCGACATACGCCATTTAAAATTATATTGCGCATGAAATTGAATGTTGAGGTTCATACACGAGATGAGGGATTATTTGATATATTTTTAGACAATTATGAATACTTGCAATTTTCTGGGTAGCTGTAGGCTATGCAAGAAAATTAGATATATTAAATAAAATATCCTGTCCAATCTGTATTTCGTCAACTAACCTGTGGTACTTCTTATGCTAGAGACAAGGGACAAGTTAACCTTCAGAAACACATTTTGAACTTATTCGTCCACAAATAATATTCCCCCCCACTCTCCCCACTGCCCTCCCCTCCCTCCACACACACGAAAAAAAAAACAGAGAAAAAGAAAAAGCAAGGAAAATTCAGCCAATAAAGGTTCTGAAACTAATCCAATGAGTACACCTCCATTATCCACAAATCAAACACCCTACTCGAATCTCAACAAGAAGTTCATGAACAAGTAAATGCACATGAAATCTTATAGACTAGAGGGAAGATAAGAATCTCAATGACCCTTACAGATGCTTTGTCATATGTGCTGAGACCTGCACCAAAAGCGAATACCGGAAGGCCCTGAAAAAGAGGATAACGGCATTCTCAAATAGTTATGAAGTCCCTAGGAGCATCAATAGCAAAAGATGACAATAATGTGTGTCACAACATTATTTCAGAAATGGGTACCTCTCTCGTGTAACCTGACATCCCTATTAGCTGAGAGTCACGAATTGCTCTGTAAAGCTCAGTAGGAACGATAGGCTTCTGAGGTAGCAAATAAAGAAGAATCAACATTAGACTCAGTAATGTAATAATTTGGAAAGTAGCAAAAATTTTCAGGATACGTTCAACAATAATTAAAATATAATATAAAATACAACTAATGCGAGCATAAAAGAATGTATAATAGCATAAAATACAACCAACTCTTGTGAAAAAAGTATGTATGTGTGAACAGTTTCAACTGCACTCCTAAGCATAATTGAGGAAGCACAATTTAAAAGGTAGCGGACCTTCTGAAAAGATTTTCTACTGGTCTATACCACCATAAAACCCACATCTAAAGTCTAACTCAGTTAAATTCCTGTCTTACAAGCCAAACTAGTAGCACGGTGTTAGGCTCTTAGCTCTATAAATAGTAAAGACTAGACTTGATAAGGACAGGAACCTTTACAACTGATTGCCACAACAAAAATATCAAAATTCTAGAATACTCACCGCTAAAATATCATCTATCTCACTTTGGACCCTCCACGTCAAAGAATCAACCAACTGAAACATTAGAAAATATAAGTATCGGGTATGAAAGATCATTTACTCCAATACATGGAAGGCAAATTAAAAAGTCTTAAAAGAGTAGGTTTTGACCATTTTATGGGCCTTTTCAACATTGCCCTCTCTTGCCATTAGGAAGCGCACATATGTGTCCCTTGGACAGCCTTGATGAATATTCTGCAAGTAGAGAGAGAAGATTATCTAATGAACCACTCATTAATTATAACACAATGGCTTAGATGCAAACTTGAAATGAACAATCAATCCAATTTCCACTGATTCCTATCATTCACTTCAAAATTTTAGCTAAACTAAGAATACTCACACACAACAACAGATATGACGTGAACTTTAGGTAGCAGTGCAAAACAGAATTGTTATAATCCTTTTGTTTACTCATTTCCTTTTACTTTTAAATAGGCAAAATACCAAAACCAATTTTACAATTTTTCATAGCAGTGCGGAACAGATACGAAAATTGTTATTTCAAAAAATTGGAGTTTTAGAACCATCGTAAGGCTAGATGGTGAATCAGGGATAAGGTTTCAATTATATTCTATCCCCAAAATATGACTGGTCTCAACCGACAGCAAAAAGTCCTAAAACCAGACATAAATTAAGAGTTCCAACAACAAACCTATCACTAATCATTATTGGTTTAACTCTAATATTAAGGAAAAAGTCAAAAGATATCTGCTTTATTAACATCTTTGAAAATTAGGCCAAAAGCCAAATAAATTAAGATATATCACACAATTAACGTCAAAATGTCGGTGCTAGTAACAAGGAAGAAGAAATGTCGCAGCAGGCTAATATAAGAGAATTTTTTAATAAAAGTAAAGAAAGTAAGGAAATTAAACTCTACATAGTGTTAAGAGGGACACGAGGAAAAAGGGGTGAACCTGAAAAGTATTTTTGAGTGCTTCATCAACTACTGCGCTCAGAAATGAAATGGGTCAGGAAACAGAAAAAATCGATGAGTCAATCAGTGTTAAAAGGAAGGAAAGATCGTGCTACCTTGCTCCATTAAAGCTGTTTCAAACTGGGTGATCGTTTCTTCTGAAATCACACACATGTTGCTAGAGCTCAGTGAATTATCACTGCTCTCATTCAATCTCTATAACTCACTCCTATTTAATAATGAACAGCAGCGACAGAGAGAGAAAGAGATATAGAGAGAGAGATGGAGAAATACAAGTAAAGATTCCACCTTTGTGTGTGTGAGAGAGGGGGAAGGGGGTGGAGGAGAGAGTTTTGATGTTTTATGAATGAAGGGTCAAGATTCAAGAAAGGTATGCTTTTACTTTTCTCTCTTTCAACTTTCCATCAATGCTCTCATCCTTTTTTTTTCCTCTCTTTTCTCATCATGGAAAATAAAGGGACAATAAAGATGGCTTTTGTTACAAAACTGACGCAAGGAGGAGACTTTGAATGAAGCCTTGAGATTAAATGTATTCTAGCAGTCTCTCTACTCAACCAAAGTCATCTTCAGAAGCAAAATTTCTAAATATATGTTCTAAATATATGTTCCCTTCTAAAAAAAAAAGACACCAAATGTTCACGTTGTAGGTGTGGCTATTGAGAA
Source organism: Nicotiana tabacum (assembly GCF_000715075.1). Taxonomy (NCBI): domain Eukaryota; kingdom Viridiplantae; phylum Streptophyta; class Magnoliopsida; order Solanales; family Solanaceae; genus Nicotiana; species Nicotiana tabacum. Next base: position 135,436,736 of record NC_134092.1, on the reverse strand, counting down.
CCACCACAAGTCAAGATTTTAAGCGACACTACACCTAATTGACGCCAAGCCCTCCAACCGACACTTTTAAAAGAAAAGAGACACCACAGTTTTGACTGCAAATTATTCTTACTTTGTGTTTATTATCACATGATCATAAACTTATGACAAGTCTCATTACTATTGGTAAATTAAATAAAATTAATGCATGCACCATAAGTAAGAATTTAGTCCTAAAATGATCACCAATTAATGTGACGGTATGCTCAAGTTAATTGACTTAGGTAGGTCAAATACAAAACGATAAAGAGAAGAAATTACATGCCTATTTCCTCAACATTAATGTTTGGCTCAATTATTTGACCTCTTTACAGTCTCCCCTAGTTTTAGAAGACAATTGCTTGTCCTCATCTTTAAAGACAATTATCATTTCAAATTCTAGTATGCACGAAACTCCAATTCTTTTAAATATTCTATTCTATGGCTCTCTCTTAGAAGATGCATGTGTTTGATTATAGGCACCGGAAGCTATTACAGTATTATATTCACGTCTAAATTAAACAATTAGCACATACGGAGATTATATGAGTTATTTCTTAAAGCGCGAATAAAGCAGATTAATCTTAGTCTCCAGTTCCAGAGTAGCAAGACCGCGATCACAGCAAAACGTTCCACAGTAGAAGAAGACTGTGTTACCCAAATAATACCCAGAAAGAGAGAATATCGGGTGGGCAAAATTCCAAGGCAAAAACGAGTACAAAAACGGCCAGCCCTATATGGGATATATATAGCTACGTGTTTTAGGTTAAAACCCTTTTCCAAAACCTGTTAGGTTTTTTTCTTCCACTAAGGAAATGTTTCCTTTATTTTCTATTATTTAGGCACAGTAGGGACCACATAATTTAATTAACAAGACTCCCTATTATGGAATTAATTTTAAAATTTGAAATTAATTTCTACCATAATAAATTACGAATTATTCCACTAAAAATTTGTAATTGCACTCCTTAGTTCAATTTCGAAATTCTTCCATAAAACCTTATTTAACTCCTTATGTTAAGATTCAGATACTAATCAATCAAATTAAATTACTGATAATTTAATTTATTGATTACTTTCTTTAGACTTTCGCTTAACTTATTTCATGTGTCGGATACAAAATTCACCGGCCGGGTTTACACATGAAAACTTATAAGCTTTCATAAAGGAGTATCATCAATATCAAAACCCGATACATGGATTCTTTCAACTAATTATTACTTCGCCAATGTGTATTATTATTGTCCAATTTACCAGGTTTATTGACCCACGAAAGAATCTCGCCTTTTAATAAATCAAAAAAATAAATGACACACACAACTAATAATAATTATATCAAGATTAAGAGTATAAGTACATTGAATGGACTAGAGAAAATATTTTATTAAGTCAGTATAAAATACTTATCTCTACTTGATCAGTTCAATACATATAAAATGTACTAGCACAAGAAGTCGTAATTAAACCATTCCCATAATCAAGATAAATTATATTTAATCTTGTGCTACAACCATTCCGATGGTTTGTCCAATTCCATCATTAGATTGTGAACATAAACTTTATGACTTATAAGAACCGATGATTTAATCTTCCATGTATAAGCTAAACTCTATACACTAAATCATCTAAGCAAAGGACACACAAACAAACACATGATCCAAATTTGTACTCTTCAGCAATTAGGACAATATCCAAGTTTCGTTTCCAATCATTAAATAATTCAGACCCTCAAGTTTGTTTTGAGTAAGAATAGCAGTAAGGAGATTGAAAGCAGTCATGGTTAATCTAAGAGACAATTAAATAAATAGATCAAAATTAGTCATATTTTATTGAATATTAAAATTTAAAACACACTACATACATATAATTCATGCACCTTGAACAACAAGTTTCAATGGAAAAAGAGCTATTCTTGCAATATACATATGTAATGATATATTCTTCACTCCATGAATTTAACAGGCCTTACTCAGATGGAGAGTAAACTGTTAATTTAAGTCAAGCGAATATCAACATTCAATATACTACTCACATTGAACCAACATGCATACTTAGATGAAGAGTAAATACAAGTAATCAACAACTAGTATTACCTAGTGATTATCTATAATGAGTTTATCCGATATGAAAGAAGACCTACGTCAACGTGAAAAATCATTATATCACCAGAATTTAACATTGGAGTCCATAGGAAACGATCTCTACTACCACTGGATTAAAACAACTTAAAAAACATTTTGAAAATATTCCAGAAAATTAGAAAAACACCCAAAACACCATCACTGGGCTGTTTCTGTTAGGACCCAATTCTCTTATAGGTCGTGATGGCGCCCAGCGCTACCGCTAGGCAAGCCAACAATGTATTAAACCATGTTATTTATCTTTTAATAAGTTTTACAAGTGATTAAATTCCATTAAATAAAAAGGTTAAGAAACCGCAACTTTGTAAATAAATAGACAAAAGCAGTTGAGTGCAATCATAACCATAGAATAATCCAAACCATAAGCTTGCTAGTGTGTGTGCCAAGACCTGGTGTCACAAGTGTATGAGCACTAATAGATTATACAAAACTCTAGCCACTGTCTGAACTGAAAATAGACAGAAATAAATGTAAAGGAGAGACTCTAGGTGTTGTGGAACAGCTCAGGAAGCAGCTCAACACTAGGCCTTGGGATATCTGGGATGCATGTCGGTAGTACCGCCAGATGCACCTGCCTCAGATCCTGCACGATTAGTGCAGAAGTATAGAGTGAGTACATAAACAACATGTACCCAGTAAACATCTAGTCTAACCTCGAAGAAGTAGTGACGAGGGGTCGATTTCGACACTTACTATGGGCTAACAATATGAATACAAAAATTCCAAATAAGCATGAGTTATGTAATTAATAATAATAATCCATTAACAAGGAGGAGCAAATAATTCTTTCACAATGTAATAAATTCCAAATATATTCCCGTCATTGATAAGTGTAACCTTATAAGTCACAACATAATTTCAAGTATGATTAGGCTCCGAGTATTATTAAGCACGATTTATGTCGAGGTCGTACGACCCAATCCAAAATAACATGTACATTGCCGAGGGATGTGCGTCACGATCCATAGATGAATTTATCTACTGCCGAGGCGTTCGGCCCACTCCACAAGAAGAGAGGATACTTTATAAGCATTTGACTTAAACATTATAACATGGCTAATACACAATATAATAAAATTTCTATTAACGATCAAGTAATCCGCTAAAACTTTAAGTAAGTGAAATTCGGTCTTTTACAATTCCTCTAACAAGTTCTAATATAATTTTGGCACTTAAATTAACAAATAGGGTACAAACATTACAAGTAATCCATGATTTGGGTCCTAAGCTACCCGGACATAAGCATGAATAGTAGCTACGCACAGACGCTCGTCATCTCGTGCGTATGTAGCCCCCACAATTAGAAGTAGATATTAATTTAAATCACCTATGGGGTAAATTCCCTCTTACAAGGTTAGACAAGAGACTTACCTCGTCTCAAGGCTCACTTTCCGATCACAATTTTGCTCTAAAGCCCCAACTTGGTGCCGAACAATACAAAACTAGTCAAATGTTATATAAATTAATCAATACATGTTTAAAATTCTAACTATTAGAGTGATTACCCAACCCCAATTGAAGGATTCCTAAAATTTATCCCCCGGCCCACGTGCCCGAATTTCAAAAATATTTGAAGAAAGTTGTTACTCATAACCTTACGAACTCAGATATATAATTTTTACTCAAATCCCTAATCATTTTCGTGGTTAAATCCCATTTTTATCAAACTCTAGGTTTTTTTATCTAAACCCATAATTTTCACAATTTACATGTTAAAATCTATCCTTAATCTATGTATTTAACTCACATTAGATAGAATTTACTTACTTCCAAGTACTAGGTGAAATCCCCTCTCCAAGAGCTCCAAAATCGCCCAAGAGGTGAAAGAAAATGAGTCAAAATTGTCTAAGTCCCGCATTAAATGGACCATTCTGCCTCCAGGACTTCCGCATCTGTGGTCCCTGGGCCGCATCTGCGGAAGGTTCATCGCAGATGCAGTGCTCCCTTGACTGGATTAAGTCTGCATCTATGGAATGAGGGTCGCTTCTGCGAGGCCGCTCCTGCGGCAGATGAGCCGCACCTATGCAAGTCTCGCTTCTGCGGTCGCTTGGGTTTCTGGCTGCCTATGCTGGGCTACTTCTGCGGCTGTTGGCTGGCTTCTGCGAGCTCACACCTGTGGTTGGCCCTCCGCAGGTGCGGTTACACCAGAAGCTAGGTGCTTCAGCTGTTCACCCATGGCTAAGCGACCTCCGCGCATCGTCCGAATGGCATCCGAGGCCCCCAAGGCCCCGTCCGAACTAGCCAACAAGTTTGAAATCATAAAACGCACTCGTTCGCATCCTCAAAACGCGTAAAACAACATCAAAACTAAGAGTCACACCCCTGACCAAATTGAATCAACTTATGAACTTCAAGTTCTTCCAACTTATTCCGAACGCACCGAAACATACTTAAACTACTCGGAATGATACCAAATTTCGCGTGCAAGTCTTAAATAACCATACGGAACTATTCCTAGGCTCGGAATCCCAAACAGACCTCAATAACACCAAAACCTACTCTAAACCAAATTTAAAGAATTTTTAAACCTTCAATAAGCTAACTTTGAACCTTAATCGCCGAAATGCTCCCGTGTCATCCAAAACTCTATTCGAACATACGCCCAAGTCCAGAATCATCATACGAACCTATTGTGACTGTTAAATCTCGGTTCCGAGGTCGTTTACTCAAAACGTTGACCAAAGTCATACTTTGCCCGTTTTGCCAACCTTAAGGAACCATGTGTTCCGATTTCAACCCGAACCCTTCCAAATCCCGAACTAGCCATCTCCGCAAGACATAAAACATCAAAAGCACATAGTTTAGGGGAACGGGGACCTAGGAAGAAAAACGACCAGTTGGGTCGTTACAGTTTCGCATGGACCTGGCACATTTCAGGTCAATTGGAGTCCGACAACATATTGACCTCTGATTTTCTGGCCAATTCGACCAAATAGCAGCTTTTGCGTTTTCCTCGGATTAACAAAAATTTTAGATTATACTAATCAAATATCATCAACATTAAGTAGATATTACATGATTTTCAAAATAATCAAAATTCTCGGAACAAATATTCATGCTCAAAACAGTGCAGTTTTACAAAAAAACAATCTTTGCATGTAATTCAAAACTTGCATATCAACATGATGCTCCTTTTCATGTTCATCCAAATTATTTAATTAGATGTGAATAGGCTCTGATACCAATTGTTGGATTATATATCGTAGCGAAAGCAATTTCAGTATCCTATTCATGTGTAAATTAAACAATTAGCACATACAGAGATTATACGAGTAAGCACTTGAAGCGCGAACAAAGCAGATTAATCTCAGTCTCCAGTTCCAGAGTAGCAAGACCGCGATCTCAGCAAAACATTCCACAGTCTTCTACTGTGTTACCCAAATAATATCCGGAAAGAGAGAATTTCAGGTGGGCGAAATTCCAAGGCAAAAATGAGTGCAAAAATGGCCAGCCCTATATTGGATATTGTCACGACCCAAAATTCCAACCTTCGGACCGTGATGGCGCCTAACATTTTACTTGCTAGGCAAGCCAATGTTAGAATAATATTATCCATTTTTAAACAATTTTTAAATGTATTAATAACAAGAAAACAAATGCGGAAGCAAAATTTGAAATATAGTGAAATAATCCATCAAATAACGGTGTCTAAATACCATCCCAGAATTAGTGTCACAAGTGCACGAGCTTCTAGAATAAATACAAATAAAGGTCTGAATAAAGTAAAGCTATCTAGAAATAAACACACAGCTAAAGTGAAATAGACGGGGACTTCAGAACTGCGGACGCCATGCAGTTATACCTCAAGTCTCCTCCGAGTAGCTGAAATCCGAGCAAAACCACGGCACGCCGCTGGGACCAACTCCAAAATCTGCACAAGAAGTGCAGAGTGTAGTATCAGTACAACCGACCCCATGTACTGGTAAGTGTTGAGCCTAAACTAGATGAAGTAGTGACGAGGCTAAGGCGAGTTACTTACATTACCTGTACGCAATATTAGATACAACAATAATAATAGAAATAAATCAAGTAACTCATTTATAATAATTGAAGCCAACTCAGCAGTCATAACCTATTATCATTTCCATCAATTCAGTTGCATCGTGCAACCCACTCTCACAATATATTCACATTCAATTCTGTTGCAGCGTGCAACCCGCTCTCACAATTTATTCATTTTAGTCAGGTCTGTTGCGGTGTGCAACCCGAACCTCCAATATCGACTTTTAATAAGTCTGTTGCGGCGTGCAACCCGATCCTCCAATATTGACTTTTAATAAGTCTGTTGCGGCGTGCAACCCGATCCTTCAATATTGACTTTTAATAAGTCTGTTGCGGCGTGCAACCCGATCCTCCAATATATTCATTATAATCAATCATGTTGCGGCGTGCAACTCGCTCCTCCAACATTTTCATTTACCAATTCTTATAGAAGAAATTTTCCTAACAAATGTATCAATTAATATAAAATTACAAGACAACAAGCATACAATAATTATGGTTTAATTATAAAGCAAACAATGACAAATAGCAAATTATTATGGAAATACGGGAGCAAATAGGCAGTTTAATATTTATTATGCTAAATGTCAAATAACAATTAAGGCACATAATTCAAATAACATGTAACAAATAATGCAGGAATTCAAGAATTTATATTTACAAACAATTAATTTGACGACGTATAGACACTCGTCACCTTGCCTATACGTCGTTTACATGTAATTTACATAACAAACAATTTAAGGGTTCTATTCCCTCAAGTCAAGGTTAACCCCGACACTTACCTCGCTGTGCAAATTCCAATCAATTATTCAACCACAACTTTTCCTTTTAAATTTGCCTCTGAAAGCTTCAAATATATTCACAAACAATTCAATATATTCAATACTAATCATAGGAATTAATTCCATATGAATTTACTAATTTTTTGGATAAAATTCGAAATTCATTAAAATATTCGGCAGTGGGACCCACGTCTCCAATCTCATAAAAACTCATGAAATCCGAACACCCGTTCCGATACGAGTTCAACCATACCAAATTTGTCCAATTCCGATATCAAATGGACCTTCAAATCTTAATTTTTCGTTTTTGGTAAGTTTTACAAAAATTCCAATTTCTTCCATCTAAATTCGAAATAAATGATGAATATAGACATGGATTTGTGAAATATAATCACTTTTGGTTAAAGAACACTAACCCAATTCAAAGTCGTGAAAATTCCCCTTGAAATCACCCAAATCCGAGACTTAAAACTCAAAAATGAGTAAAAATGGCTAAGATCCGATTTTATGTATTCTGCCCAGCATTTTCGCATTTGCGGGCTATATTTTCGCACATGCGGTCTCGCATTTGCGAAATGGGGCTGCCAGGCAAGGTTCCGTATCTGCGGACAAAAATGTCGCACCTGCGATGCCCGCTTCTGCGCAAAAGGGCCGCACCTGCGAAGACCGCATCTTCGATGGAAGTCTCGCTTCTGCGAGCTCGCACCTGCGGTCAAAATTCTACAGGTACGATTACACTAGAACCCAAAATTTCAGATTTTGCTTAAGTCCAATTCTTGTTCCGATTTCGATTCGAATCACACTCGGGGTACTCGGGACCCAATCTGAATATACCAACAAGTCCCGTAACATAATACGGACTGACTCGGGGTCTAAAATCACGTCAAACAATAATGAATTTACAATTCACACCCCGATTCGAATTTTGAGTTTTAAACTTTCAATTTGCAAATCTCGTGCCAAAACATATTAAATGAATCCGGAATGACTTCAAATTTGGCACACAAGTCATAAATGACATAACAGAGCTGTTCAAATTTCCAGAATCGGATTACGGCTCCGATATCAAAAAGTCAACCCCGTGGTCAAACTTGGAATCTTTAGCCTTAAATTGCTGGTTCCGTTAATTGGTCATAATTTGAGCTAGGGACCTCCAAATTAAATTTCGGGCATACGCCCAAGTCCCAAATCACGATACGGAGCTACCAGAACTGTCAAAATACTGATCCGTGTCCGTTTGCTAAAAATGTTGACCAAAGTCAACTCACTTGAATTTTAAAGCTCTATTTCAAATTTTAATCTATTTTTCACCTAAAAACTTTTCGAAAAAATGTACGGACTATGCACACAAGTCGAGGAATGATGAATGGTGCTTTTCGAGGTCTTATAACATAGGATTACTTATTAAATTCAAAGATGACATTTTTGGGTCATCACATTCTCCACCTCTAAAACAAACGTTCGTCCTCGAACGGAGTTAGAAAGTAGTACGTGAGCTTTTGAATAAGTGTGGATATTTACTCCGCATGTCCGACTCGGACTCCCAGGTAGATGCCTCTACCGGCTGACCTCTCCATTGCACCCGAACTGAAGGATAACTCTTAGACCTCAACTGTCGGACCTGCTGGGCTAGAATAGCCACCGGCTCCTCCTCGTAAGTCAAATCTTTGTCCAATTGGACTGAGCTGAAATCTAACACATGGGACGGATCACCATAATATTTCGGGAGCATAGACACATGGAACACCTGATGAACTGCTGATAAACTAGGTGGTAATGCAAGCGTGTAGGCTACTTCACCCACCCTTTCAAGAATTTCAAAGGGTCTGATATACCTAGGGCTTAACTTGCCCTTCTTTCCGAACCTCATTACACCTTTCATAGGTGAAACCCGGAGCAATATTCTTTCTCCAACCATGAATGCAATATCACGAACTTTACGGTCGACATAACTCTTTATCCTAGACTGAGCTGTGCGAAGTCGATCCTGAATAATCTTGACCTTTTCCAAGGCATCCTAATCAGTACCCAACAACCGAGCCTCTCCCGGTTCAAACCAACCAGCTGGCGATCGGCATCGCCTTCCGTATAATGCCTCATATGGAGCCATCTGAATGCTCGATTGGTAGCTATTATTATAAGCAAACTCCGCAAGTGGCAAGAAATGATCCCAAGAACCTCCAAAGTCTATAACACAAGCGCATAGCATATCTTCCAATATCTGAATAGTGCGCTCTGACTGTCCGTCTGTCTGTGGATAAAATGATGTACTCAACTCCACCCGTGTGCCTTACTCACGCTGTACAGCCCTCCATAAATGTGAGGTAAACTGCGTACCTCGATCTGAAATAATAGACACGGGCACACCGTGAAGGCGGACAATCTCACGAAAGTAAATTTCAGCTAACCTCTCTGAAGAATAGGTAACTGCCACTAGAATGAAATGGGATGACTTGGTCAACCTATCCACAATGACCCAAACTGCGTCAAATTTTCTATGAGTCCGTGGGAGTCCAACAACAAAATCCATAGTGATACGCTCCCACTTCCACTCAGGATTTTCTAACTTCTGAGGCAAACCACCAGGTCTTTGATACTTGTACTTAACTTGCTGACAATTCAGACACCGAGCTACATATACAACTATATCCTTTTTCATTCTCCTCCACCAATAATGTTACCGCAAATCTTGATACATTTTGGCGGTACCTGGATGAATAGAATACCTGGAACTGTGTGCTTTTTCAAGAATTAATTTACGAATTCCATCCACATTAGGCACACAAATACGACCCTGCATTCGCAGAACCCCATCTTCCCCCACAGCAACCTGTTTGGCATCATCGTGCCACACAGTGTCCTTAAGGACAAGTAAGTGAGGATCATCATACTGCCTCTCTCTGATGCGCTCATATAAAGAAGACCGAGCGACTGTGCAAGCTAGAACCCGACTGGGTTCTGAAACATCTAACCTCACAAACTGATTAGCCAAAGTCTGAACATCTGTAGCTAATGGCCTCTCACCAACCGGAATATATGCAAGACTGCCCATACTCACAGCCTTTCTACTCAAAGCATCGGCCACCACATTGGCCTTTCCGGGGTGATACAATATGGCGATATCATAGTCTTTCAACAACTCCATCCATCTTCTTTGCCTCAAATTAAGATCCTTTTGTTTGAATAGATACTGGAGGCTACGACGATCAGTAAATACCTCACACGAGACACCGTAGAGGTAATGCCTCCAAATCTTCAGCGCATGAATAATGGCTGCTAATTCTAAGTCATGAACAGGATAATTCTTCTCATGAACTTTTAACTGACGCGACGCATATGCAATTACCTTTCCATCTTGAATTAATACTGCACCAAGCCCAATGTGAGATGCGTCACAATATATCGTATACGATCCTGAACCTGTGTGTAATACCAATACTGGCGCCGTAGTCAAAGCGGTCTTGAGCTTCTGAAAGCTCAACTCACACTCATCTGAACATCTGAATGGGACACCCTTCTGGGTTAGTCTGGTCAATGGGCTTGCTATAGATGAAAACCCTTCCACGAACCGACGATAATAACCTACTAGACCCAGGAAACTCCGGATCTCTATAATTGAAGTAGGTCTAGGCCAATTCTGAACAACCTTAATCTTCTTAGGATCCACCTTTATGCCCTCTGCCGATACAACATATCCAAAAAAGGCAACCGAGTCTAACCAAAACTCACATTTTGAAAATTTGGCATATAACTTATTATTCTTCAAGGTGTGAAGCACACTTCGAAGATGCTGCTCATGCTCCTCTCGACTGCTGGAGTAAATCAAGATATCATCAATGAATACAACCACAAAAGAATCCAAATAAGGCTTGAACACCCGATTCATCAAATCCATAAATACTGCTGGAGCATTTTTCAACCCAAATGACATCACTAGGAACTCGTAATGCCCATACCGTGTCTGAAAAGCTGTCTTAGGGACATCAGATGCCCTAATCTTTAACTGATGGTAGCCAGATCTCAAATCAATTTTTGAAAATACCTTGGCACCCTGAAGCTGATCAAATAAGTCATCAATTCTTGGCAGCAAATATTTGTTTTTGATAGTGGCCTTGTTCAACTGCCGATAGTCTATACACATCCGTATCGAGCCATCTTTCTTCTTTACAAATAATACTGGTGCACCCCAGGGCGAGACACTGGGTCTAATGAATCCCTGATCAAGCAAGTCTTGTAACTGCTCTTTCAATTCTTTCAACTCTGGCGGGGCCATACGGTATGGTGGAATAGAAATGGGCTGAGTGCCCGGAGCCAAATCAATACAGAAGTCAATATCTCTGTCGGGTGGCATCCCCGACAGATCTGCAGGAAATACTTCTGAAAATTCACGAACAACTGGCACTGAGTCCATAGAAGGGACATCCATACTGGGATCGCGAATATAAGCAAAATAAGCTAGACATCCTTTCTCTACCATACGCCGAGCTTTCATATAAGAAATAACCCTGCTGGCAGAATGGCCAGGAGTTCCTTTCCAATATAACCGAGGTAGCCCCGATATAGCTAGGGTAACTGTCTTGGCATGACAATCCAATGTAGCATGATAAGGAGACAACCAATCCATACCCAAGATGACATAAAAATCTACCATATCAAGAAGTAGAAGATCCATACTAGTTTCAAGATTACCAATAGTAACCACACACGAATGATAGACATGATCTACTACCACAGAGTCTCCCACCGGTGTAGATACACACACAGAAGCACTCAGAGAATCACAAGGCACAACCAAATATGAAGCAAAATAGGAGGACACATAGGAATAAGTAGATCCTGGATCAAATAGAACTGAAGTATCTCTATGGCAAACTGGAATAATACCTGTGATCACAGCATCAGATGACTCGGCCTCAGGCCTAGCTGGAAAAGCATAAAACCGGGGCTGGGCCCCACCACTCTGAACTACGTCCCTGGGACGGCCTCTGACTGGCTGGCCTCCACCTCTAACGGTCTGACCTCCACCTCTAATGGCCTGACCTCCACCTCTAATGGCCTGACCTCCAACTCTAATGGCCTGACCTCCACCTCTAGCTGCCTGACCCCTGACTCTAGCTGGCTGAGCAGGCGGTGAAGCAACCGGTGCCTGTATGATGGCACGAGAATCTTGCCGAGATATGTTACTCGCCAATCTAGGGCAATACCTCCTGATGTGACCAATGCTCCCACACTCATAACACCCATCCTGATGCCGTGGCTACTGAAGCTGACCCAGATGGGCTAGTTAACCACTGTAGTAACTCTAGAGTGGTGGTGCACTGATATGAGCTGAATGTGCACTAAATACTAGCTGCCTAGAGTAAGGCATAATAGGACCGTGACTCCCTGAAGCACCAGGAGATACATGAAGTGCTGAATGAAACGGTCTGGGAGGATGACCCCTACCAAAATTACCCCTGCTTCCAGACGAGGCACCACTGTAACCACCGAACTGACGAGGCCTTTTATCGGACCTCTGCCCTCTTTCCTGTGCAAGAACCATCTCGATCCTCCTTGCGACATTAGCAGCTGCCTAAAAAGAAATCTCACTTCTGGTGTCCTTGGCCATCTGAAGTTTGATAGGGTGAGTGAGTCCCTCAATGAACCTTCTCACTCTCTCTTCCTCCGTAGGTAGTAAAAGGAGAGCATGACGGGACAAATCTACAAAACGGGACTCATACTGAGTAACAGTCATACTGCCCTGCTGTAGACACTCAAATTGCTTGCGGAATTTCTCTCTCAGTGTGACAGGGAGGAATTTATCTAGAAATAGCTGAGAGAAATGCTCCCATGTAAGTGCAGGCGATCCGATTGGTCGAGTTAATGTATAATATCTCCACCACCGCTTGGCGGAACCCATCATCTGAAATACAGCAAAATCAACCCCATTGGTCTCAACTATACCCATGTTCCGCAGCACTTCATGGCAGCGCTCAAGATAATCATGTGGGTCCTCAGAAGGTGTACCACTGAAGTGAACTGGAAAGAGCTTGATAAACTTATCCAGTCTAAATAAGGCCTCAAAAGACATGGCGGGCCTATCACCGATCTGTGCCGCAACAACTGGATGAACTACCCCAACTGGCGGGGCTACTGGAGCCTGATTCTGGGAGCTATCTACTCCGGAGCGGGAGTAGTGGGAGTTTGTGCTCCCCCCAGCCTGTGAGACGGCTGGTGCCACTAGAAATGTACCATTCTGGGACACACCCTCCATAAGACTCACCAATCGGACTAGAGCGTCCTGAAGCACTAGAGTGTCTATGAATCCTTCCGGGACCTGAACTGGTCCAACTGGTACATTCTGGACTGGGACCTCCTCCTGAAGGTCTATCTGAGGTTCTTCAATAGGTGCAGCTGCTCGGGCTATGGACTGATCTCTACCTCGGCCTCGGCCTCTAGCACGGCCTCAGCCTCGACCTCTACCCCTGGCCATAGTTGCCATCGGGGGTTCTGGTCCCTGTACATCGGTAAAAGTATTATGTGTTCTCACTATCTGCGAGAGAACAAGAGTAGAATGGTTCAATCATCGATGATAGAAAAAAATCACACGAGAGAATAAGAAATAAGTGATATTGTTCCTAAACTTCATAGCCTCTGAGAGATAAGTACAGACGTCTCCGTACCGATCCTTCAGACTCTACTAAGCTTGCTCGTGACTCGTGAGACCTATGTAACCTAGTGCTCTAATACCAACTGTCACGACCCAAAATTCCCACCTTCGAATCGTGATGGCGCCTAACATTTTACTTGCTAGGCAAGCCAACGTTAGAATAATATTATCCATTTTAACACAATTTTTAAATGTATTAATAACAAGGAAACAAATGCAGAAGCAAAGTTTGAAATATAGTGAAATAATCCATCAAACAACAGTGTCTAAATACCATCCCAGAATTGGTATCACAAGTGCACGAGCTTCTAGAATAAATACAAATAAAGGTCTGAATAAAGTAAAGCTATCTGGAAATAAACACACAACTAAAGTGAAATAGACGAGGACTTCAGAACTGCGGACGCCATGCAGTTATACCTCAAGTCTCCTCCGAGTAGCTGAAATCCGAGCAAAACTATGACACGCCGCCGGGACCAACTCCAAAATCTGCACAAGAAGTGCAGAGTGTAGTATCAGTACAACCGACCACATGTACTGGTAAGTGTTGAGCCTAACCTCGACGAAGTAGTGACGAAGCTAAGGCGAGTCACTTACATTACCTGTACACAATATTAGATACAACAATAATAATAGAAATAAATCAAGTAACTCATTTATAATAATTGAAGCCAACTCAACAGTCATAACCAATTATCATTTCCATCAATTCAGTTACAGCATGCAACCCGCTCTCACAATATATTCATTTTAATCAAGTTTGTTGCGGCGTACAACCCGATCCTCCAATAGGGACTTTTAATAAGTCTGTTGCGGCGTGCAACCGATCTTTCAATATTGACTTTTAATAAGTCTATTGCGGTGTGCAACCTGATCCTCCAATATTGACTTTTAATAAGTCTGTTGCAGCGTGCAACCCAATCCTCCAATATATTCATTATAATCAATCATGTTGTGGCGTGCAACCCGCTCCTCCAATATTTTCATTTACCAATTCTAATAGAAGAAATTTTCCCAATAAATGTATCAATTAGTATAAAATTACAAGACAGCAAGCATACAATAATTATGGTTTATTTATGAAGCAAACAATGACAAATAGCAAATTATTATGGAAATCAGGGAGCAAATAGGCAGTTTAATATTTATTATGCTAAATGTCAAATAACAATTAAGACACATAATTCAAATAGCATGTAACAAATAATGCAGGAATTCTAGAATTTATATTTGCAAAGAATAAGAGAGAAATAATTATTATATTAATTAATTTATGATTAAAAACAATTTATGATTTTTTATGTAAGCAGGCAAACAATTAATTTGACGACGTATAGACGCTCGTCACCTCGCCTATATGTCGTTTACATGCAATTCACATAACAAATAATTTAAGGATTCTATTCCCTCAAGTCAAGGTTAACCCCGACACTTACCTCGCTTTGCAAATTCCAATCAATTATTCAACCACGACTTTTCCTTTTAAATTTGCCTCCGAAAGCTTCAAATCTATTCACAAATAATTCAATATATTCAATACTAATCATAGGAATTAATTTCATATGAATTTACAAATATTTTCGGATTAAATCCAAAATTTATTAAAATATTCGGCAGTGGGACCCACGTCTCAAATCCCAGAAAAACTCACAAAATCCGAACACCCGTTCCGATACGAGTTCAACCATATCAAATTTGTCCAATTCCGATATTAAATGGACCTTCAAATCTTAATTTTTCGTTTTTGGAAAGTTTTACAAAAAATTCAATTTCTTCCATCTAAATCTGAAATAAATAATGAATATAGACATGGATTTGTGAAATATAATCACTTTTGGTTAAAGAACACTTACCCAATTCAAAATCGTGAAAATCCCCTTGAAATCGCCCAAATCCAAGACTTAAAACTCAAAAATGAGTAAAAATGGCTAAGACCCGATTTTATGTATTCTGCCTAGTATTTTTGCATTTGCGGGCTATATTTTCGCACCTGCGGTCTCGCATTTGCAAAATGGGGCTGCCAGGCGAGGTTCTGCATCTGCGGACAAAAATGTCGCACCTGCGGCGTCCGCTTCTGCGCAAAAAGGCCGCACCTGTGAAGACCGCATCTGCGGTCAAAATTCCGCAGGTGCGATTACACTAGAACCCAAAATTTCAGATTTTGCTTAAGTCCAATTCTTGTTCCGATTTCGATTCGAATCACACTCGGGGTACTCGGGACCCAATCCGAATATACCAACAAGTCCCGTAACATAATACGGACTGACTCGGGGTCTAAAATCACGTCAAACAACACTGAATTTATAATTCACACCCCGATTCGAACTTTGAGTTTTAAACTTTCAATTTGCAAATCTCGTGCCAAAACATATTAAATGAATCCGGAATAACTTCAAATTTGGCACACAAGTCATAAATGACATAACAGAGCTGTTCAAATTTCCAGAATCGGATTCCGGCTCCGATATCAAAAAGTCAACCCCGTGGTCAAACTTGGAATCTTTAGCCTTAAATTGCTGGTTCCGTTAATTGGTCATAATTTGAGCTAGGGACCTCCAAATTAAATTGCGGGCATACGCCCAAGTCCCAAATCACGATACGGAGCTACCAGAACTGTCAAAATATTGATCCGTATCTGTTTGCTAAAAATGTTGACCAAAGTCAACTCACTTGAATTTTAAAGCTCTATTTCACATTTTAATCTATTTTTCACATAAAAACTTTTCGAAAAAATGTACGGACAGCGCACACAAGTCGAGGAATGATGAATGGTACTTTTTGAAGTCTTAGAACACATAATTACTTATTAAATTCAAAGATGACATTTTTGGGTCATCACAGATATATATAGCCACTTTTTTTAGGTTAAAACCTTTTTCCAAAACCTGTTAGGTTTTCTTCCACTAAGGAAATGTTTCCTTTATTTCCTATTATTTAGGCACAATAGAGACCACAAAAGTTTATTAACAAGGCTCCCTATTATGGAATTTATTTTGAAATTAATTCCTACCATATTAAATTAAGAATTATTCCACTAAAAATTCGTAATTGCACTCCTTAGTTCAATTTCGAAATTCTTTCATAAAATCTTATTTAACTCCCCATGTTAAGATTCAGATACTATTCAGTCAAATTAAATTACTGATAATTTAATTTATTGATTACTTCCTTTAGACTACTTCAAACTACATCAAACAACATCAAAACGACGAATCACACCTCAAATCAAAATCAATGAACTTTGAACTTTCAAATTCTATATCTTGTGTCGAAACACATCAAATCAATTCGGAATGACTTCAAATTTTACACACAAGTCATAAATGATATAACTGAGCTATGAAAATTTTCAGAATCGGATTTCAAACTCGATATCAAAAAGTCAACCTCTCGGTCAAACTTCCCAAAAATTCAACTTTCGGCATTTCAAGCCTAATTCTACTACGGACTTCCAAATAAAATTCCGATCACGCTCCTAAGTCCAAAATCACCATACGGAGCTGTTGTAATCTTCAAAATTCTATTCCGGGGTCATTTGCACATAATTTGACATCCGGTCACTATTTGAACTTAAACTTATAATTTTTCATCAAAATTCCATATCTCGGGCTAGGGACCTCGGAATTTGATTCCGGGCATACGCCTAAGTCCCAAATCACGATACGGACCTAACAAAATTATCAAAACACTGATCCGAATCCGTTTGCTCAAAATGTTGACCAAAGTCAACTCAGTTGAGTTTTAAAGCTCTAATTCACATTTTAATCCATTTTTCACCTGAAAACTTTCCGGAAAATTTTATGGACTGTGCACGCAAGTCGAGGAAGGATAAATAGTGCTTTTCGAGGTCTTAGAACACAGAATTAATTATTAAATTTAAAGATGACATTTTGGGTCATCACATTCTCCACCTCTAAAACAAACGTTCGTCCTCGAACGGAGTTAGAAAAAGTACTTGAGCTTGTGAATAAGTGTGGATAACGGCTACGTATATCATGCTTGGTCTCCCAAGTCGCCTCCTCGACCGGATGACCCCTCCACTGAACCTTCACGAAAGCAATGTTCTTTGACCTCAGCTTTCGAACCTGCCTATCTAAAATAGCCACTGCTTCCTCAATATAAGATAGATCCTTGTCCAACTGAACCGAACTGAAGTCTAACACATGAGACGAATCCAAGTGATATTTTCGAAGCATAGAAACATGGAATACCGGATGAACTGCAGAGAGACTAGGTGGTAGCGCAAGTCTGTAAGCCACCTCTCCAACTCTTTCAAGAATCTCTAAAGGCCCAATATACCTAGGGCTCAAATTGTCCTTCTTCCCGAACCTCATCACACCCTTCATAGGCGAAACTCGGAGCAATATCCGCTCACCAACCATGAATGCAACATCACGAACCTTCCGATCCGCATAACTCTTCTGTCTAGATTGGGTTGTACGAAGTCGATCCTGAATCAACTTAACTTTTTCAGGCATCCTGTACCAAGTCTGTACCCAAAAGTCTAGCCTCGCCTGGTTCGAACCAACCCACTGGAGACCGGCACCGCCTACCATACAAGGCCTCATACGGAGCCATCTGGATACTTGACTGGTAACTGTTGTTGTAAGCAAACTCCGCAAGTGGTAAGAACTGATCCCAAGTACCCCCAAAATCTATCACACACGCACGAAGCATATCCTCCAGTATCTGAATAGTGCGTTCGAACTGCTCGTCCGTCTGAGAGTGAAATGTTGTACTGAACTCTACCCGAGTACCCAACTCATGTTGTACTGCCCTCTAGAATCGTGATGTAAATTGCATAACCCGGTCAGAGATGATAGATACCGATATGCCGTGAAATCGGACAATCTCGCGAATATAGATTCGAGCCAACTGCTCGGAAGAGTAGGTAGTCATCATAGGATTGCAATGAGCTGACTTGGTCAATCTATCCACAATCACCCAAGCTGCATTGAACTTCCTCTGAGTCCGTGAGAGCCCAACAACGAAATCCATAGTGATCCTCTCCCATTTCCATTCTAGAATCATTAACTTCTGAAGCAATCCACTCGGTCGTTAATGCTCATATTTCACTTGTTGACAATTTAGACACCGAGCTACATATTTCATTATGTCTTTCTTCATCCGCCTCCACCAATAGTGTTGTCTCAAGTCTTGCTACATCTTCGCAGCACCCGAATGTATGGAGTACCGCAAACTGCGAGCCTCCTAGAGAATCAATTCACGAAAACCATTCATATTTGGCACACATAGCCTGCCCTACATCCGTAATACATCTTCATCTTCAATAGTGACTTCCTTGGTATCGTCATACTGAACTGTGTCCTTAAGGACAAGTAGATGGGGGTCATCATACTGACATTCCCTGATACGATCATAAAGAGAAGACTAAGAAATCACACAAGCCAAAACTCGACTCGGCTCGAAAATATCCAAACTGACAAACTGGTTGGCCAAGGCCTGAACATCCAAGGCCAAAGGCCTCTCTGCTACCGGTAAATATGCTAAGCTGCCTAAACTCTCTGCCTTACGACTCAAGGCATCGGCCACCACATTGGCCTTCCCAGGATGATAGAGAATGGTGATATCATAATCCTTAAGCAACTCCAACCATCTTCGATACCGCAAATTAAGATCCTTCTGTTTAAACAGATATTGTAGATTTTGGTGATCGGTGTAGACCTCACAATGGACACCGTACAAATAATGGAGCCAAACTCTTCAAGGCACGAACAATAGCTGCTAACTCAAGGTCGTGGACTGAATAATTCTTCTTATGAACCTTTAACTGTCTGGATGCGTAGGCAATCACCCTACCGTCTTGCATCAACACTGCGCCGAGTTCAATACGCGACGTATCACAATACACAATATAAGATCCTGAACCTGTAGGTAATACCAACATTGGTGTTATAGTCAAAGTTGTCTTGAACTTTTGGAACCTCTCCTTACATTCCTCGGCCCATATGAACGGAGCACCCTTCTGGGTCAATCTTGTCTTAATAGTTGTTCATAATCAATTACAAAAACATCAATTAACTTTATGTTAACAAAAATCTCGTTTTAAACCTTCACAATAATGATAACGAGATACGAGACATGAAGACCTCATAATTATTTACCCGAATTAACGAGTCACCTTTAACGTCACCTAGGAGGGAACCTACCTCGTAGGTTAAAACTCAATAATTACAACACAAAATTGGCAAGTATGCACAGAGAATTTCATATAGAATTTTCAAATAAGCCTAACAGGCATGACTCCCTATTAGTACTATAGTACAAGTTAAAATTCACAAGAGAGAACTTAAACACAAGAATTTTCCTCACAAGGATCTCGTCCTTATATAACTTCCACCGCAGCTCGTAGCCCGGTTTAAACATATCAGTTTATATTAAAATGCGAGGATCTTGTCCTCGGTTCTGAATCACAAGTAATATGCACATTGTGCCAATTGAAAATTTCCATTTTCTCCCTTTAAATAATTTCGGTTACACCAAATCACAACACATAATGAACCCCATACCGGTAAGGCATATAATTCACAATTTGTAATTAATTATTCGGAATTTACATCAAAATTTACCGAAATGAGTAACAGAAAGTCACATTTAGCCTCGCAGCTCTTATTAGTGACCAACACGAAATGATAGGCGTAGTTATCTCCATAAAATCTCCCAACAGGGGTAAACACATAAGTAAATTATAGAATTATGAAGCTCACTCATAAGTGGAGCACAATAGGAAGACTCGTTTCGATATTGAGAACCAAATCAACTTAAGGAAATTATTCCTTTATATTAAATCGAGGTCGTACCTGTAACGACACCATCTGATGTAGCGACCTCTGCCATACCGTAAAATAAATATATCAACGGCTGGGTCTCCACCTCTAGGACGCCTTTTACTCGTCTGTCCTCCACCCTTAACTGGTCGTGTGGGTGGTGTAGTAACTGCAATGGGGCACGTAGCCTGAGTGCTTTGATGAAATATGTCTCTCCCAAGTTTGGGACAATTTTCTCATAATGTGCCTAGTATCACCGTATTCATAACAACCCTTTTGCGGGTTAGGCTGATCATATTGAGTCTGTGCAGATAACTGGAATAACCATTGTAGGAACTCATGTCGGTGGTGCATTAAAAGAACTTACTGGAGCACCCCGAGTAATCCGATGTGCGGACTCGGCTGGCCGACTACCCGAGCCCCCTCCATAATGATTTATACTTGCAGAGTAGAATCCACCGAATCCCCCAGAACCTTGAGACCTCTTGGTCTCCTTAGTTTCCTTTTTCCTTACCCCGAACACGTTCTAATATTTTGGCAATTTGTACAACTAGCATAAATGAAGTATCAGCTTATAGCTCCCGAGTCGTACAAAATTTTACGATTATAATTAAGTCCTTTAATGAGTCTGTGGACTCGCCCTCTGGCTGTAGGAAGAAAAGTAGGAGTATGACAGGCTAACTTATTAAACTTGATGGCATATTCTGACATCGTCAATGGTGACATGATGCAAGCGTTCAAACCCTATGCACCACGCATTACGGAGAGTACGGGAAACAAACTCTTTCAAAAGCGTTTCTGAGAACTAAGCCAAGTGGGCGGTGTTGCATTGGCTGGCCTGCCCTCTTCATAGGCTTACCACGAACACCGATGGTGAAATATCTCTCCCAAGGCAAATTTCTTCTTTTGTTATGCTGACTTAACATTGTTGAGCTGACCCATTTCTTAACATACTCTTCGACTCTTCTTTGGGGTAACCCTTACCCTTATTTATACACAATGATCACAAAAGTAGAGCTCCATACAGACAAATCTTGGCACGAACCACATAGTCCATAATCTCGTCAACAACTATACTTACTCCGAAGCACCCCAAAATCCGCAACAGTGACGTCCACGCTGAGTAGACCTTCTATAAATTTAGAGTTCTTTCTATAATGGTATTGAAGTATAGGATTATTAAGGAGGCTTACATACCGCAAGTCCTAACCTTATCCTCCACAAAATCCCAGGTCTTAAACATGTGTAAATTTTAGGGAACCTTTCAGTACCACATATATACATTTCAGGCCAAAACTGATATAATACATGACCCCGCAATCCACCCATTGATAGTGGACTCCCTCTACTCGGCGCGAAGTCATAGGTCACAACGTCCAATGATCCTCAATAATAACCTTCACAGCTTGTATAAATCAACCAGAAGCCAACGTCCGTTGCACCCCCACATGATTCACTAGGTGATCTCTCAATACGTCCGTATCTTCAGTCGGAACCACACGTTGAGGTAATGTTTGAGCATCTCTGGCTCCCTCATAGTCCATATACGGCATTACGAACCGTCGACACACAACTGATATCGAGTGCGCAATGTCATACACGAGTGGATACAAAGGAATATAAGATATATGTTTCAAGCTAAATCAATGCCGCACGATAAGGAGTCAAAGAAGTGAATATTTCCTAACAGTTCCATAGCCTCTCGAAGATAAGTACAGACGTCTCCATACCGATCCGCAAGACTCTACTAAACCTGCTTGTGACTCATAACACCTATGAACCTAGTGCTCTGATACCAACTTGTCACGACCCCAAATTCCCTCCGTAGGATGTCGTGATGGCACCTAGTCTCTAAGACTAGGTAAGCCTATCAATGCGGAATAATAATAAATATCTTAAATAAATAAACTACAATTCAAATAATTTTAACTCCCAAAACCCGGTAGAAATAAGTCACAAGCTTTTAAGAATTTATTCTCAATGTCTCTATATGTCAAGGTCTAGATAAAATATAAGGAAGCAACATAAAATGATAGAAGGAGACTCCGGAGTCTGCGGACGCTGGCAGATATACCTTGAAGTCTCCGTGCACAGGTAACTCAATGACGTCTAGGCTGGTAAAATGTACCTGGATCTGCACAAAAAGATGTGCAGAAGCGTAGTATGAGTACACCACAGCGGTACCCAGTAAGTGCCAAGCCTAACCTCGGTAGAGTAGTGACAAGGTCAGGTGAGGCCCTACTAAAATATAATAATGGCATGATAAAATATTTATCAATGTAGTAAAATAAAATAACATTGGAAATGAATCAAATAGTATGTCACATTTAATGACATCAAATAATTACAAATAATATCTCGTGGAATCAAAACAGAATTTCCTTCAACTTTATGAAAATCACAATAATAATCAAAGGCAACTACGGCCATAAATCAATATCAACAAGGGCACTCCCGAGGTACCGCCTCGTAGTCCCAAATCATAAATAAATTCACAATATCTCATTTCCTTATATCACCGCGGGAGCCTTCACAATTTATTTAAAGAAAATATTTTTCCCGAAATAGCATCCCGCGTTTTAGCCGCCCTTATCACACCGCATGACTTCTAGTAGTTCCCCTACTAGCCACGCATATCAAGCCACCCTTATCTCACCGCATGCGTTTCAACACCCAGACCTTATACCACCGCATGCGTATCAATATCACAATATATCACAATTTGCACCTCAAGTGCTCAAATAATTTAACTTGCCAAAATAATTCAACAACAATATTTTTTCACAATAAAGAGCTCACGGCTCATGCCAAAATAAATCATCAATAATAGTTTGTCACAATAAAGAGCTCACGGCTCATGCCAAAATAAATCATCAATAATAGTTTTCCACAATAAAGAGCTCACAGCTCATGTCAAAATAATTCATCAATAATATTCTTCCACAATAAAGAGCTCACGGCTCCCTCACAATGAGTATAAAAATATTCAGGAGTAAATAATTTAGGAAAATAATATTTCAAAATCTTTACTACGTTGCTTCAAAATCAAGTTTAAAAATGTCAAATACTTCATATTAATAATATTTAATTTAAAGAAAATTAACCTTCAAATAATGCACAGAATAAAAGAAACCAAGTTTCAACTAAACAGGTAAAACAATTAGTAAGAAAAGATCAAACAAATTTGAAGTATATATCTCACATCAATGATAAAGAATATAACAAAATAAAATAATTTAATAAATGCGCAACAGTGATCTACACAATTTAAAAATATAATCTTTCGCAAATTAACCCGTGTACACACTCGTCACCTCGTGCACATGACTTTCAACACATTTCAATAATCACATCAATACCAATTCTAGGGGAAATTTCCCCCACACAAGGTTAGACAAGTCACTTACCTCGACTTGCTCCAATTTAACCAAGTATTATGCTTTTTCCTCGAATTTCCGACTTCGATCGACTCGTATCTAGTCATAATTAATTCGATACAGTCAACAAAAATTATAGTAATCACTTTTATAAGAAAATATTATATTTTCATTAAAATCCGAAATTAGCTCAAAATTTGCCCGTGGGGCCCACATCTCGGAATCCGACGAAACTTACAAAATCCGATAACCAATTCAATTACGAGTCCACCCATACCAATTTTACCAAAATCCGATAACAACTCGACCTCCAAATCTTAAATTTTCGTTTTTTGAAGATTTTGCAAAAATCTTGATTTTTCATCCATAAATTCACGGATTCATGATGTAAATGAGTATGGAATCATGAAATATAATCAATATAGGATAAGGAACACTTACCCCAATATTTTTCCGTGAAAATCGCCCAAGAACCGTGCTCCAAAAATCCAAAATGAAATGAATGAAATGACCATTTTTGGTCCTCAAGTTTATGCCAATCCGTCACTAAAAGTCCACCAGAAATAGCTCTACCAGTCTTACTTCAATTGATCATAACTTTATGTACAAATGTCCAAATGATAAATGGTTTACCTTTCTGGAAACTAGAATCTACCGACTACAACTTTCATGTTTTGCAATTATTCTGATTCCTTATACATTGCGAGATATAGGCTCCCAAAGTCGGCTGCATGCATCAGAATTTCTGGCGAAATTTCTGGCGAAACTGCTCTACCAGCCTTCATTCAATCCATCATAACTTTCTGTACAAATGTCCAAATAATGCATAGTTTAACTTTCTGGAACCTATAATCCAACGACTACAACTTTCATGTTTTGCACATTTTCTGATTCCTTATGCATTGCGAGATATAAGTTTCCAAACTTGGCTCCACGCACGGAATTTCTGCAACAGAAATTTCTGCTGCAAACAGAAATTTCCAGCACTTTGTCCGAAATCCATTCCGTTTACCTTCCGAAATCCACCCGAGACTCTCGGGACCTTAACCAATTATTCCAACATATCCCAAAATACCATACGAACTTAGTCGAGGCTTCAAACTACATCAAACAATATCAAAACGACGAATCACACCTCAAATCAAAATCAATAAACTTTAAACTTTCAAATTCTATATCTTGTGTCGAAATATAACAAATCAATTCAGAATGACTTCAAATTTTGCACACAAGTCATAAATGACATAACTGAGCTATGAAAATTTCAGAATCGGATTTCGAACTCGATATCAAAAAGTCAACCTCTCGGTCAAACTTTCCAAAAATTCAACTTTCGGCATTTCAAGCCTAATTCTACTACGGACTTCCAAATAAAATTTCGATCACGCTCTTAAGTCTAAAATTACCATACGGAGCTGTTGTAATCTTCAAAATTCTATTCCGGGGTCATTTGCACATAATTTGACATCCGGTCACTATTTGAACTTAAACTTTTAATTTTTCATCAAAATTTCATATCTCGGGCTAGGGACCTCGGAATTTGATTCCGGGCATACGCCTAAGTCCCAAATCACGATACGGACCTATCAAAATTATCAAAACACTGATCCGAATCCGTTTGCTCAAAATATTGACCAAAGTCAACTCATTTGAGTTTTAAAGCTCTAATTCACATTTTAATCCATTTTTCACCTGAAAACTTTCCGGAAAATTTTATGGACTGTGCACGCAAGTCGAGGAAGGATAAATAGTGCTTTTCGAGGTCTTAGAATACAGAATTAATTATTAAATTTAAAGATGACATTTTGGGTCATCACAATATCTTAGTGCAAATGGTGCACTAATGTATCTTTCTAACATTACAATGTCTTACATAACTTTTTCAGTTAATGTCTTAACAAGATATAACTCTGCTCCTACAAGGAGACATTGGAATGGAATCAAATACATATTACGGTATCTAAAAGAGACTACCGATTTGAGATTATTTTATGGCAATGATTGCAATCCTGATCTTATTGGTTATGCTGATGATGGGTATTTATCTGACCCACATAAGGCTCGATCTCAAACAGGCTATGTGTTTATATATGGAGGCACTGCCATATCTTGGTGATCGACTAAGCAATCAATTGTGGCTACTTCATCTAATCATGCTGAGATAATTGCTATTCATGAAGCAAGTCGAGAATGTGTATGGTTGAGGTCTATAATACACCTTATTCGAGACAAATGTGGTTTGAAGTGTGACAAACTACCCATAATTTTGTATGAAGACAATGCAGCATGCATAGCCCAATTGAAGGGAGGATTCATAAAAAAGGAAATGAAAAAGCACATTTCACCAAAGTTATTTTTTCACACATGATCTTCAAAAGAATGGTGATATCAATGTGCAACAGATCCGTTCAAGTGATAATATCGCTAATTTGTTCACCAAATCTCTACCGACGTCAATCTTCAAGAAACTAGTGTACAAGATTGGGATGCGAAGACTCAAGGATGTGAATTGATGCTCTCATCAGGGGGAGTTAATACGCGTGGTACTCTTTTTCCCTTACAAGATTTTGTCCCACTGGATTTTCCTTACAAGGTTTTTAACGAGGCAACCAAAATGCGTATTTCTAAACATGTGTACTCTTTTTCCTTCGCTAGAATTTTTTTTCCATAAGGGTTTTTCCTAATAAGGTTTTAACGAGGCACATTATCTATGGACATCCAAGGGGGAGTGTTATAAGAAAAATCAAATTATGGTGGATGTCTACTCTTCCTCCATGATCTTCTCAAATGATTAATGACATATTCAATGACATATTTCTATGCTTAATGACATATTCAATGACATATTTCTATTCTTAATGACATATTCAATGATATATTTTTCTTCACTTTTCATGCCTATATAAAGGCCTTATAATAGATAGAAAAATACACACAATTGAAGAAGAAAATCTCTTCCTTCTCTCTATCTCCATTTCTTGTTCATGTTTTGCTAAATTGCTTTTATTTCATAATAACATTTCTTATTCATGTTTTACTAAATTGCTTTTATTTTATAACAGTTTGCACTTTTTTCCTGCCTGTTGTAATACGCATAATGATATCTGATCTGCAATACAAAGTTTTTGTGGATCTACTCTTTCCATCGGAATTTATTTATTACTATGACACAAAGGCAAAGAAACGCAATGGAAAAAAGGGATTCATATTGTGCGTTCATGTCGGAAAGGCTGGCTCTCTCGAGGTATTTTTTCCCTTTTTCCTCTTTCTGAGTTGGGTCACCACTTATTTAATGTTGGTTGAAATTTTACTGCTGATTTTCTTGCAACTTATTGAAGAGAAGGCACTTTGTTTTCTAGATTTGACGTTTAGTGTTGAGATTAGATTTTAACAAAATCTATGCAAGGAATTTTGTTTTTTTGATAAGTAAATCTGGGTTATTCGCAAGCTTGAACTATGTTAGATGCTATTTATTCATTAATATATGAGTAAAAGGAAATTGTTTGTTCCATTCTGATTTTTAGTTCGCTGGTACTATATTTTTGGTTATGTTGTTATTATTATTCTATTGTTGCATTTCATCTTCTTGTGCCGAGAGTCTATCGGAAACGTCCTCTCTACGCTAGCGTAGGGATACGGTCTGCGTGTACACCACTTATGAGATTATACTAGATTATTGTTGTTGTATTATGAGATAACAAAAGATTTTTTTTGGTTTGACGTTTAGTGCAGAGATTGATAATGTTGTATACTC
This sequence comes from Nicotiana tabacum, assembly GCF_000715075.1. Classification (NCBI taxonomy): domain Eukaryota; kingdom Viridiplantae; phylum Streptophyta; class Magnoliopsida; order Solanales; family Solanaceae; genus Nicotiana; species Nicotiana tabacum. The sequence goes on along the minus strand of NC_134092.1, from coordinate 135,409,222 downwards.
ATTTTACTGTGGTTTTTGAGAAATTATGGCCATGTGAATGAATGGTGCACAAACAGGGAAAATGCTCCCATGGAGTAGGAGTTTGGGGGTCCATTAGAGCTTTATGGACATGTATTCTCTCAACACATTGGTATAAGACAATTGGGTGGGGCATTTACCTCTCAAGGAATGATTTCCCACTTTTTATTACCTTACAAAAATGTAATTCTTGGAGAATCAAATTCAAAAGGAATTTAAATGACTGGGAATTGAATAGAATTTTAGAGTTTTCTAGCATCCTCTCATCATTCCAAGGTTGCAGTAGCAGAGAAGATTAAATGGTATGGAAAAGGAAGGGAATAACATCTACATTGTAAGATCATGCTACTCCATATCCTAACGATGCCAACCAACTTATTCATGGACGTGGAAACAAATCTGGAACTCTAAGACACCTGTTAAATTGAGGTATTTTATGTGATTAGTAATTAAAAAAGTTTTTATGCAACTAAAGAACATGAAGTTTTCATAAAAGTGACTGTATACAAAAACCTCACAAATGCGAATTTGAATATTTGAAAGTTTACCAAGTATATTGGAGAACCCATCTATATAAAAGAGGCTTACCATATCATTCATGTAAAGAATGACTGCGGATATATTTGTATATGCACAAATAATATGTTATTACATTTACGGATTTTGAATTATATTATTTCAAATAAATAGTTTTAAATGTCATGAATTTTTATATGTCATTGTTAACACCGAATGAAAAAGGTGCAAATTTAATGTAATTATTTTTCTTTTTTTATTTCACATACCTTCTTTGTTTTAGAACTTAAATAAGAATATAAAACTATAATAATAATTATTAAGGTTGGGGAATAGAAAGAAGATAAACTCTTCCAAGAATAACATCTAATTTTTTAAATTATAAAAATTATAAAATTATTTAATTATATTTTAAAATTCATTACGCGCAGGGAAATTAACTAGTTCCATTTATACTTTTGAGTACTAAATTTCTCCATTCTCTTTCTAATTAGGTTTAGGAGACTTCTTTTTGTAGTTAATACAATTTTGCCTAAACTAGGAAAGTTTGTCTTTCAAATGCATTTATATTTTGCATTATTAAAATTTACCTTTTATCTTTCTAAGTTTAGGAGATTTTTTTGTAATTAATAAGATTTTGCCTAATTCTTTCTAGAAAAAATAGTTATTTAATAGTTTTGTTAATATTTAGGATTTTGAGATACTAAAAGTTTAGTTGTTAAATTTTTTCTTGTCCGTGTCGACACTATAAACTTTTTGATAGGCGAATTTAATTTGAATAGGAATGGATCGAATAGTATTTATTATATATTCCTAATAAGATTGAAAATTATTTTGAAAATATTATAATTATTCTAGGACGATTATGTATATTTATTTTATTTTTTGTATTACAGATATTTTATTACCAAGTAAACATTATGTACAAGAAATAAAAATAAAATTGATTGAGAGCTGGACACTCCCCAAGTCTCAGTTAAGTAAACCTCCTACTACTCCAAAACAACTAGACAACAACAAACAATCACAAAGAATTTTCAATCACAACTCATAGTTCCGATGTAATAAGCAATGTTCATCTCATATATAACCGTAATGCGCTAATAAGTACTCCCTCCGTTTTAATTTAGATGAGCTAGTTTGAGTCGGCATGGAGTTTAAGAAAAAAAAGAATACTTTTGAAATTTGTGATCTTAAAAGCTTAAGGGGTAAAAGCTTGTGGGGCAATGACATTTGTGTGGTAATAAAAGCTTCTCATTAAGGGTAAAATGGGTAAAATAAATAGTTTAAAGTTGAATTATTTCCAAATTTAAAAATGTGTCATTTATTTTGGAACAAACTAAAAAGGAAAGTACCTCATCTAATTTGAAACAGAGCGAGTAGCAAACTCCATATATAACATATATTGAAATATTTTGGCAATTGCAACATAAAAGTTAAGTAAGGAATTTATACTTATTGTCTTTGCCAAATTTCTTGTGAAAAATAACTTTAATTGTATAATTAGCAATTTAAAAATACATGTGCTATATTAAACCGTTAGAGTTATTATCTCAGATGCAAATAGTAGATGTGTAATTATTTTATCTAAGTCACCATGGTAAATACTAAAAATCTCTTATCAATGTTTTCAAAATTTTAAATCCAAATATTTAAATTCACGATAAAAATGAAAAACTAAAATACTCATTTTCTTATTTAAACAAATTATTTTATTTTATTATAAAAGTATTTTAGATATTATAAATGATTAAATATTTTTAATCAAACCATACTTACCTTTAATCAAATGAGAACTAACTATAGACACATATAGAAACTAAACATTAACCGAAAACTGATGAATGAATTTTAATTCTAATTTTTAACATGTATTTCATATTTTTATTCCTTCTAAAATAATATGAACATACTATCCATTCAAATCAATCAATAGTAAGCAATTCAATTTTAGTCATACATTGCTTACATAAGAAGGCATCTTCCGGATGCATCAGGATGTAGAATCTGGAAGCTTGCTTATAAGAGAACAAGCTCACTCAAAAATGAAAAAGAATAAATTAATCTAAATGTAATTTTTTGTATTCTACTTTTATGATAGTGATTTATATTAATTACGTGTGATGACCCAAAATATCATCTTTAAATTCAATAATTAATTTTATATTCTAAAATCTCGAAAAGAACTATTTAATATTTTTCGACTTGCGTGCACAGTCCGTAAAATTTTCCAGAAAGTTTTTATGTGAAAAATGGATTAAAATGTGAATTAGAGCTTTAAAACTCAATTAAGTTGACTTTGGTCAACATTTTGAGTAAACAGACTCGGATCAGTATTTTGACAGTTCCGGTAGATCCGTATCGTGATTTGAGACTTGGGCGTATGTCCGAAATCAAATTCCGAGATCCCTAGTCCGAGATACGGATTTTTGATGAAAAATTAAAAGTTTAAGTTCAAATAGTGGGCGGATATCGAATTGTGTGCAAACTATCCCGGAATAGAATTTTGATGTTTCCAACAGCTCCGTATGGTGATTTTGGACTTAGGAGCGTGATCGGAATTTTATTTGGAAGTCCGTAATGAATTTAGGCTTGAAATGGCTAAAATAGGAATTTAAGTTTGAAAGTTTAATCGGGGAGTTGACTTTTTGATATCGGGGTTGGAATCCATTTCTGAAAATTTTCACAGCTCCGTTATGTCATTTATGACTTGTGAAAAAAAATTGAGGTCAATCGGAGTTGATTTGATAAGTTTCGACATCGAATGTAGAAGTTGGAAATTCTTGAGTTTCATTAAGCTTAAATTGGGGTGTGATTTGTGATTTTAGCATTGTTTGATTTGATTTGAGGTTTCAAATAAGTTCGTATGATGTTTTAAGACTTGTTGGTGTATTGGGTTGAGGTCCCGAGATCCTCGGGTGAGTTTTGGATGGTTAACAGATCAAAAGTGGGACATAGCTGCTGCAATTTTTCTGCTGGAAATGCTGTCAAAATCGGGATGCCTGTCAAAATTGTGCTGCCTGGAATGCCTGTCAAAATCGGACTGCCTGTCAAAATCGGACTCCCTGTCAAAATCGGACTGCCTGTCAAAATCGGGCTCCATGTCAAAATCGAGCTCCCTGTCAAAATCGGGCTCCCTGACAAATTGAGCTCCCTGACAAATCGGGCTCCCTGACAAATCGAGCTTCCTGACAAACCGGGCTCGTTGACAAATCGAGCTCCCTCATAGATCTATAAGTTATAAAAACAAGGGACTTCGTCCCATTTGCCACTTTTGACGAATTGGAGCTTGAGGAGAGACGATTTTGATATATTTTCAAGGAAAAATATTGGGGTAAGTGCTTCTAACTCGGATTTGGTCAATATACACGAATATATCATTATTTTTACCAATTAATTAGTGTTTTGAGATAGAAATTTGAAAACTTTTTAGAAATCTCATAGAAACGAATTTTTTGAGATTTCGGTGTCGATCCAGAGTCAGATTTGAGTGAAACTGGTATGGCTGGACTCGTAATTGAATGAGTTGTCGAATTTTATAAGTTTCATCGGATTCTGAGACGTGGGCCCCATGGGCAATGTTTGAGCTAATTTCGGATTTTATTGAAAAATATAATATTTTTTATGAAATTGATTCCTATAATTTTTGTTGACTGTATTGAATTAATTATGACTAGATACAAGTCAATCGGAGTCGGAAAATCGAGAAAAAAGTATAATACTTGGTTAAATTAGAGCAAGCCGAGGTAAGTGACTTGTCTAACCTTGTGTGGGAGAAATTTCCCCTAGAATTGGTATTGATGTGATTATTGAAATGTGTTGAAAGTCGTGTACACGAGGTGACGAGTATGTACACGGGATAAATATGAAAGATTATATTTTTAAATTGTGTAGATCACTGTTGCGCATTTATTAAATTATTTTATCTTATTATATTCTTCATCATTGATTTGAAATATATACCTTAAATTTGTTTGACCTTTTCCGGCTAATTATTTTACCTGTTTAGTTGAAACTTGGTTTCTTTTGTTCTGTGCATTATTTGAAGGTTGATTTTCTTTAAATTAAATATTATTAATATGAAGTATTTGAAAAATTTAAATTTGATATTGAAGCAACGTATTAAAGATTTAAAAATATTATTTTCCTTAATTATTTATTCCTGAATATTTTTGTAAGATTTTCGTACTCATTGTGATGGATCCATGAGCTCTTTATTGTGGAAAAATATTATTGATAATTTATTTTGGCATGAGCCGTGAGCTCTTTATTGTGGAAAAATATTGTTGTTGAATTATTTTGGCAAGTTGAATTATTTGAGCACTTGAGGTGCAAATTGTAATATTGATACGCATGCGTTGTTATAAGGTCTGGTTATTGAAATACATGCGGTGAGATAAGGGTAGCTTGATACGCGTGGCTAGTAGGGGGAACTACTAGAAGTCATGTGGTGTGATAAGGATGGCTAAAACGCGGGATGCTATTTCGGAAAAAATATTTTCTTTCAAATAAATTGTGAAGGCTCCCGTGGTGAGATTAGAAAATGAGGTATTGTGAATTTATTTATGATTTGGGACTACGAGGCGGTACCTCGGGAGTGCCCTTGTTGATATTGATTTATGGCCGCAGTTGCCTTTGATTATTTGTTGTGATTTTCTTGAAGTTGGAAGGAAATTTTATTTTTTTCCACGAGATATTAATTGCCATTATTTTGTGTAATTAAATGGTGACCTGCTACTTGATTCATTTCCATTGTCATTTATTTTGTTATATTGTTAAACATTTTTACCATGCTATTATTATTTTCTAGTAGGGCCTGACCTGACCTCTTCATTACTCTACTGAGGTTAGGCTTGGCACTTACTGGGTACCGCTGTGGTGTACTCATACTACGCTTCTGCATATTTTTTGTGTAGATCCAGGTACTCTTTACCAGCTCCGACTTCAGTGAGTTACCTATGCACGGAGACTTCGAGGTATATCTACCAGCGTCCGCAGACTCCGGAGTCCCCTTCTATCATTTTTATGTTGCTTCCTTATTTTTCTTTAGATCTTGACATATAGAGACATTGAGAATAAATTCTTATAAGCTTGTGACTTATTTCTACCGGGTTTTGGGAGTTGTAATTATTTGAATTGTAGTTTAATTATTTTAAATTTTGCATTGATAGGCTTACCTAGTCTTAGAGACTAGGTGCCATCACGACATCCTACAGAGGAAATTTTGAGGTCGTGACAAGTTGGTATCAGAGCTCTAGGTTCATAGGTGTCATTAGTCACAAGCAGGTTTAGTAGAGTCTTGCGGATCGGTACAGAGACGTCTTTACTTATCTTCGAGAGGCTATGGAACTGTTAGAAAATATTCACTTCTTTGATTCCTTATCGTGCAACATTGATTTAGCTTGAAACATATATCTTATATTCTTTTGTATCTACTCATGTAAGAAATTGCGCACTCGGTATCAGTTGTGCGTCGACGGTTCATGATGCCGCAGATGAACTACGAGGGAGCCAGAGATGCTCAAACATTGCCTCAACGTGTGGTTCCGACTGAAGATGCAGGCGTATTGAGAGATCACATAGTGAATCATGTAGGAGGTGCAATAGACATTGGCGTCTAGTTGATTTATACGAGATGTGAAGGTTATTATTGTGGATCATCGGACGTTGTGACCTATGACTTCGCGCCGAGTGAGGGGAGTCCACTATCAATGGGTGGATTGTGGGGTCATGTGTTATATCAGTTTTGGCCTGAAATATATATATGTGGTACTATAAGATTCCCTAAAATTTATACATGTTTAAGGCCTGAGATTTTGTTGAAGATAAGGTTGGGACTTACAGTATAGAAACAACTCTAAATTACAAAAGGTCTACTCAACGTGGACATTACGGTTGCAGATTTTGGGGTGCTTCGGATGAAGTACAGTTGTTGACGAGTTTCTGGACTATGTGGTTCGTGCCAAGATTTGTCTGTATGGAGCTCTACTTTTGTGATCGTTGTGTATAAATAGGGGTAAGGGTTACCCCAAAGAAGAATCGAAGGGTATGTTAAGAAATGGGTCAGCTCAACAGTGTTGAGTCAGCATAACAAAAGAAGAAATTGGCCTTGGGAGAGATAATTCTCCACTGGTGTTCGTGGCAAGCCTATTAAGAGGGCAGACCAGCCAATGCAACACCGCCCACTTGGCACAGTTCTCAGAAATGCTTTTTAAAGAGTTTATTTCCCGGACTCTCCGTAATGCGTGGATCATAGGGTTTGAATGGTTGCGTCAGGTCACAATGACTGTGTCATAATATGCCATCAGGTTCAATAAGTTAGCCCGTCATATTCCTACTTTGCTTCCTACAACCAGAGAGCGAGTCCACAGACTCATTAAAGGACCCAATTATAATCGTAAAATTTTGTACGACTCTAGAGCTATAGGCTGATACTTCATTTCCGCTAGTAGTAGAAATTGCCAAGATACTAGAACGTGTTCGGGGTGAGGAAAAAAGGAAACTATGGAGCCCAAGACGTCTCGATGTTCTGGGGGATTCAGTGGATTCTACTCTACAAGTATAAATCATTATGGCGGGGGCTCGGGTAGTCGGCTAGCCCAGTCTGCACAACGGATTACTCAGTGTGCTCTAGTAAGTTCGTTTAATGCACCACGGACATGAGTTTCCTACAATGGTTATTCCAGTTATCTGGCACAGACTCAATATGAGCTTCCAAACTCGCAAATGGGTTGTTATGAATACAGTGATACTAGGCACATCATGAGAAAATAGTCCCAAACTTGGGAGAGACATATTTCATCAAAGCACTCAGGCTACGTACCCCATTGCAGTTACTACACAACCCACACGACTAGTTAGGTGTGGACGACATGCGGGTAGAAGGCGTCCTAGAGGTGGAGACCCAGTCGTTGATATATTTGTTTTACGGTATGGCGAAGGTCACTACATCATATGGTGTTGTTACAAGTATGACCTCGATTTAATATAAAGGAATAATTTCCTTAACTTGATTCAGTTCTCAGTATCGAAACGAGTCCTCCAATGGTGCTCCACTTATGAGTGAGCTTCGTAATTCTATAATCTACTTATGTGTTTACTCCTGTTGGGATATTCCATGGAGATATCTACGCCTATCATTCCATGTTGATCACTAATAAGACATGTGAGGCTAAATGTGGCTTTTTGTTATTCATTTCGGTAAGTTTTGATGTAATTTACGGATAATTAATTACAAATTGTAAATTATATTCCCTATCGGTGTGGGGTTCATTATGTGTTGTAATTTATTTAACGGAAATTATTTAGAAGGAGCAAATGAAAAGTTTCGATTGGAACGATGTGTATATTACTTGTGATTCAGAACCGAGGATGAGATCCTCGCATTTTAATATAAACTGATATGCTTAAACCGGGCTACGAGCTACGATGGAAGTTATATAAGGACGAGATCCTTGTGAGGAAAATTCTTGTGTTTAAGTTCTCCATTGTGAAATTTAATATGTACTATAGTACTAATAGGGAGTCATGCCTGTTAGGCTTATTTGAAAATTCTATATGAAATTCTTTGTGCATACTTGCCAATTTTTTGTTGTAATTATTGAGTGTTAACCTACGAGGTAGGTTCCCGTCCAGGTGACGTTAAATGTGACTCATTAATTCGGGTAAATAATTATGAGGTCTTCATGCCTCATGTCTCCTTATCAGTATTGTGAAGGTTTGAAACGAGATTTTTGTTAACATGAAGTTAATTGACGATTTTGTAATTGATTATGAACAACTATTAAGACTAGATTGGCCCAGAAGGGTGCTCCGTTCATATGGATCGAGGAATGTGAGGAGAGCTTCCAAAAGCTCAAGACAACTTTGACTACAGCCCCAATGTTGGTATTACCTACAGGTTCGGGGTCTTATATTGTGTATTGTGATGCACCGCGTATTGATCTCGGCGCAATGTTGATGCAAGATGGTAGGGTGATTGCCTGCACGTCCAGACAGTTAAAGGTGCATGAGAAGAATTATCATGTACACAACCTTGAGTTAGCAGCTATTGTTCATGCCTTAAAATTTTTGGCGGCATTATTTGTACGGTGTCCATTGCGAGGTCTACACCGATCGCCGAAGTTTACAACATCTATTTAAATAGAAGGATCTTAATTTGCGGCAGCAGAGATGGTTGGAGTTGCTTAAGGATTATGATATCACCATTCTCTATCATCCTGGGAAGGCCAATATAGTGGACGATGCCTTGAGTCGTAAGGCTGAGAGTTTGGGTGGCTTTGCATATTTATCGATAGATGAGAGGCCTTTAGCCTTGGATGTTCAGGCCTTGGCCAACTAGTTTGTTAGACTGGATGTTTCCGAGCCGAGCCTAGTTTTGGCTTGTGTGGTTTCTCAGTCTTCTCTTTATGACTGTATTAGGGAACGTCAGTATGATGACCCCCATTTGCTTGTCCTTAAGGATACAGTTCAATACGGTGATGCCAAGGAAGTCACTATTGGAGATGACAGTGTACTACAGATGTAGGGCAGGATATGTGTACCCAATGTAGATGGCTTGCGTGAGTTGATTCTCCAAGAGGCTCACAGTTCGCGGTACTCCATTCATCCGGGTACTGCAAAGATGTATCAGGACTTGAGACAACACTATTGGTGGAGGCGAATGAAGAAAGACATAGTGGAGTATGTAACTCGGTGTCTATATTGTCAACGGGTGAAATATGAGCATCAACGACCAGGCGGATTGCTTCAGAAGTTAGAGATTCCAGAATAAAAATGGGAGAGGATCACTATAGATTTCGTTGTTGGGATCCCACGGGCTCAGAGGAAGTTCGATACAGCTTGGGTGATTGTGGATAGATTGACCAAGTCAGCTCATTTCATTCCTGTGATGACTACCTACACTTCCGAGCAGTTGGCTCGAATCTATATTCGCGAGATTTCCAGACTTCACGGCGTACCAGTATCTATCATCTCTGACCGGGGTACGCAGTTTACATCACGATTCTGGAGGGCAGTAAAGTGTGAGTTGGGTACTCGGGTAGAGTTGAGTATAACATTTCACCCTTAGACGGACGGGCAGTCCGAACGCATTATTCAGATACTGGAGGATATGCTTCGTGCGTGTGTGATAGATTTTGGGGGGTGCTTGGATTCAGTTCTTACCACTTGCGGAGTTTGCTTACAACAACAGTTACTAGTCAAGCATTCAGATGGCTCCGTATGAGGCCTTGTATGGTAGGTGGTGCCGGTCTCCAATGGGTTGGTTTGAACCAGGCGAGGCTAGACTATTGGGTACGGACCTGGTTCAGGATGCCTTGGAAAAGGTTAAGTTGATTCAGGATTGGCTTCGTACAGCCCAATCTAGACAGAAGAGTTATACGGATCGGAAGGTTCGTGATGTTGCATTCATGGTTGGTGAGTAGGTATTGCTCCGGGTTTCGCCTATGAAGGGTTTGATGAGGTTCGGGAAAAAGGGCAAATTAAGCCCTAGGTATATTAGGCCTTTTGAGATTCTTGAGAGAGTTGGAGAGGTGGCTTACATACTTGCACTATCACCTAGTCTCTCTGCAGTTCACCAAGTATTCTATGTTTCTATGCTTCGGAAATATCACAGTGATCCATATCATGTGTTAGACTTCAGTTCGGTTCAGTTGGACAAGGATCTACCTTATGTTAAGGAACCAGTGGCTATTTTAGATAGGCAGGTTCGAAAGCTGAGGTCAAAGAACATTACTTCCGTGAAGGTTCCGTTGAAGGGTCATTCGGTCGAGGAGACGACTTGGGAGACCGAGCATGGAATGAGCAGCTATTATCCACACTTATTCACCATCTCAGGTACTTTTTCTAACTCCGTTCGAGGACGAACGTTTGTTTTAGAGGTGAATAATATGATGATCCAAAATGTCATCTTTAAATTCAATAATTAATTCTGTGTTCTAAGACCTCAAAAAGCACTATTTAACATTCCTCGACTTGCGTGAGCAGTCCGTAAAATTTTTCAAAAAGTTTTTATGTGAAAAATGGATTAAAATGTGAATTAGATCTTTAAAACTCAACTAGGTTGACTTTGGTCAACATTTTGAGCAAACAGACTCGGTTTAGTGTTTTGACAGTTCCGGTAGGTCCGTATCGTGATTTAGGACTTGGGCGTATGCCCGAAATCAAATTCTGAGGTCCCTAGTCCGAGATACGGAATTTTGATGAAAAATTAAAAGTTTAAGTTCAAATAGTGACCGGATGTCGAATTATGTGCAAACGACTCCGGAATAGAATTTTGATGATTCCAACAGCTCCGTATGTTGATTTTGGACTTAGGAGCGTTATCAAAATTTTATTTGGAAGTCCGTAGTGACATTAGGCTTGAAATGGCTAAAATAGAAATTTAAGTTTGGAAGTTTGACCGAGGAGTTGACTTTTTGATATCGGGGTCGGAATCCATTTCTGAAAATTTTCACAGCTTCGTTATGTCATTTATGACTTGTGTGCAAAATTTGAGGTCAATCGAACTTGATTTGATAGGTTTCGACATCGAATGTAGAAGTTGGAAATTCTTGAGTTTCATTAACCTTGAATTGGGGTGTAATTTATGATTTTAGCGTTGTTTGATTTGATTTGAGGTTTTAAATAAGTTCGTATGATGTTTTAGGACTTGTTGGTGTATTGGGTTGAGGTCCCGAGGTCCTCGGGTGAGTTTTATATGGTTAAAAGATCAAAAGTGGGACATAGCTGCTGCAAAAGCCGCCGCAATTTTTCTGCTGAAAATGCTGTCAAAATCGGGCTGCCTGTCAAAATCGGGCTGCATGTCAAAATCGGACTCCCCGTCAAAATTGGACTCCCTGTCGAAATCGGGCACCCGGTCAAAATCGGGTTGCCTGTCAAAATCGGGCTGCATGTCAAAATCGGGCAGCCTGTCAAAATCGGACTCCCTGTCAAAATCGGACACCCTGTCAAAATCGGGCTCCCTGTCAAAATCGGACTCCCGTCAAAATGGGACTCCATGTCAAAATCAGACTCCCTGTCAAAATCGGGCTCCCTGTCAAGATCGGGCTCCCTGTCAAAATTGGGTTGCCTGTCAAAATCGGTCTCCATGTCAAAATCGAGCTCCCTGTGAAAATCGGGCTCCCTGAAAAATCGGGCTTCCCTGACAAATCGGGCTCCCTGACAAATCGAGCTCCCTGACAAATCGAGCTCCATGACACATCTGTAAGTTATAAAAACAGGGGACTTCGTCCTATTTTCCATTTTGAAGAATTAGAGCTTGAGGAGAGGTGATTTTGATATATTTTCAAGGAAAAACATAGGGGTAAGTGATTCTAACTCGGATTTGGTCAATATACACGAATATATCATTGTTTTCACCGTTTAATTAGTGTTTTGAGATAGAAATTTGGAAATATTTTAGAAATATCCTAGAAATGAATTTTTGAGATTTCGGTGTCTATCCGGAGTCGGATTTGAGTGAAACTGGTATGGTTGGACTCGTAATTGAATGGGTTGTCGAATTTTGTAAGTTTCACCGAATTCCGAGACGTGGTCCCCACATGCAAGTTTTGGATTAAAATGTGAATTAGAGCTTTAAAACTCAACTGAGTTGACTTTGGTCAACATTTTGAGCAAACAGACTCAGTTTAGTATTTTGACAGTTCTGGTAGGTCCGTATTGTGATTTGGGACTTGGGCGTATGCCCAGAATCAAATTCCGAGGACCCTAGTCTGAGATACATAATTTTTATGAAAAATTAAAACTTTAAGTTTAAATAGTGACCGGATATTGAATTATGTGCAAACGACCCCAGAATAGAATTTTGATGATTCTAATAGCTATGTATGATGATTTTGGACTTAGGAGCATGATCGGAATTTTATTTGAAAGTCCGTAGTGAAATTAGGCTTGAAATGGCTAAAATAGGAATTTAAGTTTGGAAGTTTGACCAGGGAGTTGACTTTTTGATATTGGGGTTGGAGTCTATTTCTGAAAATTTTCACAGCTCCGTTATGTCATTTATGACTTGTGTGCAAAATTTGAGGTCAATCGGACTTGATTTGATAGGTTTCGACATCGAATGTAGAAGTTGGAAATTCTTGAGTTTCATTAAGCTTGAATTAGGCTGTGATTTGTGATTTTAGCGTTATTTGATTTGATTTGAGGTATCAAATAAGTTCGTATGATGTTTTAGGACTTGTTGGTGTATTGGGTTGAGGTCCCGAGGTTCTCGGGTGAGTTTCAGATGGTTAACGGATCAAAAGTGGGACATAGTTGCTGCAAAGGCTGCTGCAATTTTTCTGCTGGAAATACTGTCAAAATCAGGTTGCCTGTCAAAATCGGACTCCCTGTCAAAATTGGACTGCCTGTCAAAATCGGGCTCCATGTCAAAATCGAGTTCCTTGTCAAAATCGGGCTCCATGACAAATCGAGCTCCATGACAAATCGAGCTCCCTGACATAACAGGCTCCCTGACAAATCGGGCTCCCTAACAAATCGGGCTCCTTGACAAATCGAGCTCCCTGACAAATCTGTAAGTTATAAAAACAGGGGACTTCGTCCCATTTGCCTTTTTCGACGAATTGGAGTTTGAGGAGAGGCGATTTTGATATATTTTCAAGGAAAACATTGGGGTAAGTGATTCTAACTTGGATTTGGTCAATATACACGAATATATCATTGTTTTCACCATTTAATTAGTATTTTGAGATAGAAATTTGGGAAAATTTTAGAAATCTCATAGAAACGAATTTTTAAGATTTTGGTGTCGATCTGGAGTCATATTTGAGTGAAAATGGTATAGTTGGACTCGTAATTGAACGAGTTGTCTGATTTTGTAAGTTTCGCCGGATTTCGAGATGTGGGCCCCATGAAAAATATTTGAGCTAATTTCAGATTTTTTTGAAAAATGTAATATTTTCTTATGAAATTGATTCCTATAATTTTTGTTGACTGTATCGAATGAATTATGACTAGATACGAGTCAATCAGAGTTGGAAAATTGAGGAAAAAGCATAATACTTAGTTAAATTGGAGCAAGTCGAGATAAGTGACTTGTTTAACCTTGTGTGGGGAAAATTTCCCCTTGGATTGATATTGATTTGATTATTAAAATGTGTTGAAAGTCGTGTACACGAACTAAATGTAAAAGATTATATTTTTAAATTGTGTAGATCACTGTTGCGCATTTATTAAATTATTTTATCTTGTTATATTCTGCATCATTGATCTGAAATATATACCTTAAATTTGTTTGACCTTTTCCTGCTAATTGTTTTACCTGTTTTGTTGAAACTTGGTTTCTTTTACTCTGTGCATTATTTGAAGGTTGATTTTCTGTAAATTAAATATTATTAATATGAAGTATTTGACAAATCTAAATTTGATATTGAAGCAACGTATTAAAGATTTTAAAATATTATTTTCCTTAATTATTTATTCCTGAATATTTTTGTAAGATTTTCGTACTCATTGTGATGGAGCCATGAGCTCTTTATTGTGGAAAAATATTATTGATGATTTATTTTGGCATGAGCCGTGAGCTCTTTATTGTGAAAAAATATTAGTGTTGAATTATTTTGGCAAGTTGAATTATTTGAGCATTTGAGGTGCAAATTGTGATATATTGTGATATTGATACACATGCGGTCGTATAAGGTCTGGGTATTGAAACGCATGCGGTGAGATAAGGGTGTCTTGATACGCGTGGCTAGTAGGGGGAGCTACTAGAAGTCATGTGGTGTGATAAGGATGGCTAAAATACGGGATGCTATTTCGGAAAAAATATTTTCTTTCAAATAAATTGTGAAGGCTCCCGCGGTGAGATAAGAAAATGAGATATTGTGAATTTATTTATAATTTGGAACTACAGGGTGGTATATCGGGAGTGCCCTTGTTGATATTGATTTATGGCCGTAATTGCCTTTGATTATTTGTTGTGATTTTCTTGACATTGAAAGGAAATTTTGTTTTGTTTCCACGAGATATTAATTGCCATTATTTTATGTAATTAAAGGGTGATCTGCTACTTGATTCATTTCCATTGTCATTTATTTTGTTATATTGTTAAACATTTTTACCATGCTATTATTATTTTTCAGTAGGGCCTGACCGGACCTCTTCATTACTCTACTGAGGTTAGGCTTGGCACTTACTGGGTACCGCTGTGGTGTACTCATACTATGCTTTTGCACATCTTTTTGTGCAGGTCCAAGTACTCTTTACTAGCCCCGACTTCAGTGAGTTACCTGTGCACGAAGACTTCGAGGTATATCTGCCAGCGTCCGCAGACTCCGGAGTCCCTTTCTATCATTTTTATGTTGCTTTCTTATTTTTCTTTAGACCTTGATATATAGAGACATTGAGAATAAATTCTTAGAAGCTTGTGACTTATTTCGACCGGGTTTTGGGAGTTGAAATTGTTTGAATTGTAGTTTAATTATTTCGGATATTTATTATTATTCCGCATTGATAGGCTTACCTAGGCTTAGACAATAGGTTCCATCACTACATCCTACGGAGGGAATTTTGGGGTCGTGACATTACGTTAAATTTTTAGTTGAGTATATCGATAGAGATGATTAAGAACATTTACATAACTTCTTTCTTTATTGAGTTAGCTAAATGTGATCAACAATCATTAATTTTAAAAACTTACACTTTTTTGTTTAACTTTTAAGTAATATTTAACTCAAATATATTTTTTATATAATAACTACTATATGATCTTTTAAAATCTTGTATTCATAGAGACCAGGTACACGCGCAACGCGAGTACCAGAAAACTAGTAGTTTTCAAAAGGTGCAGGGTTGGATTCTATCTCAAACACCTTCGGCGGAACTCTCATCCTTTAGTTAGTGGCACCAAATGGTCATTTGTTAATGCCGGTGCCACCATTTATATTTACTAGTTTTAGTGTACGTGCGTTGCACGTGTGCATTACGTTAATCAATATAAAACGTATACAAATTATTAAAACATAGCAATGGAGGTCAAACTTTACGCATTATGTAATGACCCAACCAGTCATTTTAACTTTTACAATCCCGTTCCCTAAAATAAAACTTCTCGTAGGTGCTTGTAATGATTTATGACTTGCGGGGATAGTTGGTTCGGGATTTAAAAGTATTTGAGGTAAAACCGGAACACTTGGTTCCTTAAGTTGGCCTTAAAGTGCTAAGTTTGACTTTGGTCAACTTTTTGTGAAAAAGACCCTGGAATAGAATTTTGATTATTCCAACAGCTCCGTATGGTAATTTTGGACTTAGGAGCGTGTTCGAAATTTTATTTGGAAGTTCGTAGTTAAATTAGGCATGAAATGGCTAAAAACAAGAACTTATGAAGTTTGACCAATGAGTTGACTTTTTGATACCAGAGTCGGAATCCAGTTCTGAAAATTTTCATAGCTCTGTTATGTAATCTATGACTTGTGTGTAAAATTTGAGGTCAATCGGAGTTGATTTGATAGGTTCCGGCATTGAATGTAGAAGTTAAAAACTCTTAGTTTCATTAAGCTTGAATTGGGTATGATTCATGGTTTTAGCGTTGTTTGATGTGATTTAGAGGTTCGACTAAGTTCGTATGATGTTTTAGGACTTGTTGGTATATTTTGTTGAGGTCCCGAGGGCCTCAGGTGAATTTCGGATGGTTAACGGATCAAAAATTTGAGTTAAAAAGCTGCTGCAATTTTTCCTCTTCTGTTGGACATTCTGGGCTCTGATCGAGCCCAGATATCGAGCCCAAGTATCGAGCCCAGGGTTGACGAGGTACAGGCTCGAGCTAGTGTATCGAAGCCATGATCGAAGGTCCAACTCGAGGGCGATGATCGAAGGTCCAGCTCGAGGGCCATGATCGAAGGCAAAGCTCGAGGGCCAGGATCGAGAACCAAGATCGAGGGTCACAATCGAAGGCTCAAGCTCGATGCCATGATTGAGGCTATGATCGAAGGCCCAACCTCGATACCCTGATCGAGGCCATGACCGAGGTCCAGGCTCGAGCCTGTGATCGAAGCCGCGATCGAAGGCAAGGCTCGAGGGCATGATCGAAGGTATGGCTCGAGGGCTAGGATCGAGACCCAAGCTCGATGCCCTGATCGATGGCACATGTTCGATGCCGCGATCGAGGCCCAGTTCGAGGACTAGTTCCGAAGGCTGCTGGGCAGTTTTATAAAAAGAGGGCATTCGTTCCATTTGCCATTTTTGACGAACTTGAGCTTGAGCAGAGACGACTTTTGGCAGATTTTCAAGGGAAAAATATTGGGGTAAGTGATTCTAACTCGGATTTGGTCTACATATACAAGTGTATCATTGTTATTCATAATTTAATTAGTGTTTTGAGATTTGAGATTTGGAAAAGTTTAGAAATCTCATAGAAACGAAATTTTGAGATTTCGGTATCGATTCGGAGTCGGAATTGAGTGAAACTGGTATGGTTGGACTCGTAATTGAATGGGTTGTCGGATTTCATAACTTTTGCCGGATTCCGAGATGTGGGCCCCGCGGGCGAATTTTTTATTTATTTCGGGATTTTTATTAAAAATGTAGTATTTCCTTATAGAATTTATTTCCTATAATTTTTAGTGATTGTATCGAATTGTTTTGGCTAAAATTCGAGCCGGATAGAGTTGGATAATCGTGGAAAAGGCAAAATTACGGATTAAATTGGAGCAAGACGAGGTAAGTCTCTTGTCTAATCTTGTGAGTGGGAAATTACCTCATAGGTGATTAAAATTAAATAATTGTTGCTAATTGTGGGGGGCTACGTACGCACGTGGTGACGATAGTCCGTGCGTAGCTACTATAAATTCTAAAGTCCGGGTAGTTTAGGACTCAAAGCATGCCTTACTTGTGTAAATTGTATTCTTTGATTTATTTATATTAATTGATATTTATATGAATATATTGTGAATTGTTAGATAAAGATATTAAAGGATGAAAATCTAATAGGCTTGATTGTCTGTTTAAATCAATTAATTGTTAAAAGAAATTATTCTCCTCCCAAATTCATCTTATAATGAATATACTCTCCTTCCGGAGGCACATAAGAAAATGTCCTCCTTTATTGTGGAGCGGGCCGAACGCCTCGGCAGGATAGATGCATGTATGGATCGCGCCGCACGTCCCTTGGCAGTGTACACGACACTCTGGATCGGGTCGTACGTCCTAGGCAGAAATCGTGCTTAATAATAATAATTACACGATACTTTAATAATTTATTTCAGCTTGTGAAGCTAAGTAATAAATTAGAAAATCCTTGGAATTTAATGAATTATTATTCTTGCTTGTTTAGGAATTAATTGTTACTCCTGTAAATGAGATTTAATTGATAAATTGGAATTTATTTGAATTGAAGGAATTTAATTAATATATTGAGAATTGTTACATTTGAAGGAATTTGATTATTTTCGCTGATTAAATAAATTATTTGTAAATTCTGTAAATCATGCTGATTTGAATATTCTAATTTTATTTCAACTATTATTGACCCATAGTGAGTGTCAAAGTCGGCCATCTCGTCTCTACTACTTCGAGATTAGGCTTGATACTTACTGGGTACACCTTGTTTACGTACTCATACTACACTTGCTGCACTTTTTGTGCAGGATCTGAGACAGGTACTAGTGGAGGACTTATCATCACATACCCACGTCATCCCGAGGCATAGTGGTGAGCTGCCTTTCTAAGCCGTTCTGCAGCTACTAGTGTCTTTTCTGATATTTATATTCTGTCTATTTCATTTCAGACAGTATTTGGAGTTTTGTATAATCTACTAGATGCTCATGCACTTGTGACACCGGGTCTTGGCACACACATTTGTAGAAATTGGTATTTTATTTTTTTATTTTTTTTGAATAAAAGTTTTAACCAATGTACGTTTGACTTATTAGTTGGCTTGCCTAGCTGTAGTGTTGGGCGCCATCACGACCTATAAGTAAATAATATGTCTATGTGACTTTGTTAAATTTTATAAGTAAATATATAGTTGGTAAAAATTAAAAAGAATTGACAAATATATGATATATTAAAATATTCTTATGGGAGAATTTTCTTAGTGACTCATGATAGTTATATTTTTAGCTGTCTGACAATAAATGTTCGTTAATGTACACTTTCATAGTTAATCTAATTTAATAATTAAATATAAAAATCAATATGATACCCAAATAATGATATGTTCTATTTAATTTTCAATTATCGAAATAGCACTTCAAATTCGAAAAAGATATACGAATATAATAGATCTTGACATATGAATATGAAAAAATAAAGAGATTGACACATTTCAATAACATTTGATAAGAAAGATCATACAACACATATTTAAAGTTAATAAAAATGGAGCACTTCATATTCTATACAATATTACACCCCATAAGAGAATTCTAAATATTTTTAGATATTATTTAAAGAAAATTATATATAAAGTCTTAAAAGTATATATAAAAATTATATATTTATATGTCGTGTCTGGTTCGATTTTGTTTTACTCAATACCAAACCAAGTTAAAAAGCAAACATCATCGAGTTTTTTAATCGGTTTAGTGTGATTTTGCCGTTCAATTTGTACACCCCCAATTGATATAATATATAGCGGAATTCAACATTTTCTGAATGAATTTAGTTGTAATTAGTTCTATAGTATTTATAGTTATAAATATTTTATTATATAAGATACACATATGATATGTTGTTGTATCTTATCCAGCATCTCTTTGTAAACTCTACGTTCATAATGTTGTTATACAAAAAAATATTTCTTCATTCAACGTTAAACAAAATTATAGCCAAATGAACCTCTTCTTGTGTAAAAAGGTTGCCTGGATTCTTATTGATTTCAGTCTAAATTTTCTTCTTTGCACGTTCATTCAATACCAAATAAAAATCAATAATATCTTAAACTCACTATGAATGCACTCTACCAATAACAATTTTAAAATTTCAAGAGTTCACAATGTTGAGGTCAATTTTCAAAATTATTGGGTGGGGGGGGGGGATGATAAATTTATAGTTATTTCAAGGGTTCCAAATACATTAGTTTAACTTAAGTTTAAAAAATTAACTGTAGTTGCAAATTCACATAGTATGGTTATAGCTTAATTTACTTCTAAATTAACATCATATTAATTCAGACTTCTAGAAATTTAAAGTTAAGATTAAATCAAAATTCTTAAAAATTTAACAGGAAAAAGCGAACATACATTGCTGATGGATGTTCCTTATTTTTAGGTAATCAATTATTGGCAATTTGGAGAAAAATATACTATTATATACCTTAGAGGCTAAGATTTAAAAAAAAACTTTAACAGTCACGTACTAAACTCCATAAGGATATTTATAAAAACTGGTCAAATAAGGAAAACAATTAATAAGGTAAATTTTAATTAAATTTGAAGACATAAATATTAGGATATTCTTAAATAAAATTTTAGTTGATTTTGAAGTCTTAAATTATATAAAAATAATTAAATGACTATTTTGTTTAGTGTGAAATTAACTTTTAAATGGTAAAAAAGGCGAACGACATTTCGATAAGGGTTTCGTGCTTTTAATATAGTATAGATATATATAGATAAATTTAGGCTTGTATATTTTTTTTATAAATAAATATGATATTAAATAATTATTTTGGGTGCTTAATTGAACATGAATTAATTACTTTATATGATTAAATAAGAATACTTAAAATACATATTTAATTATTCAGCATTGAAATATAATTAGACGTTATTGTATTAAATAATTTTAATTTAATGTATCCATTTTTTAGTTTTTAATTAGAAATTAATTGAAGTCTTCATCGTTCTCATCTTGATTTTATACGTATTGCACAAAGGATGTATTGTCAATTAGTACAATTTACATAAGGTAAAATATTTATTGATTTTAATTTCTAAATATTAGTACTTCCTATCTATTTTAATAAGGAAAAATTTAATATGCAAAATTTTAATTGATTTCAAAGTCCTAAACATTTGAAAACTAACCGAAGTTACAAATTTGTCCATTGTAAAAGTTATTTTTTAAGGGTAAAATGCGAACGACATTTATTATTTTCTGGGCGTGTAATATAATAGAAATAAATTTTACATAATTTACCTAAGAGAAATAATTTGGTATATTTTTTTTCTTTTTTATGATTCACACCCTCGTCCTCCCTTTCTTTTTGCCAAACGTATAGTAAAAAAACTCCCAAGTAAAAGGATTGAAAGTAATGGATTATTTCTCAAAACAAAAAAGAAGAAAGTAATGGATTATAACCTAAAATATATATGAATACTTTATGAAACTTTTACCTAAATATTTTTTTATAGAAATATAATTGGTTAATGTTTAATAAAAAGGACTCTTATAGGTAAAATGATTCCAAAGTGCTCATATGTTTCCTAATATGACTTTAGGAATTGTGTAACGACCCGGTCAGTCGTTTTAAAAGTTGTAGCCCTATTTTCCTATTTATTGCTCATTCTGTACTTTATAACTATTATATGACTTGTCGGGATAATTAGTTCGGGTCCAATGCGGTTTTTAGAATGAATTGGAATACTTAGTTCCAAAGTTTAAAACTTAAATTGAAAAGGTTGGCTGGATGTCGACCTATGTGTAAATGACCCCGGAATAGAATTCTGATGAATTCAATAGCTCCATATGGTGATTTTGGACTTAGGAGCGTGATCTGAATTTTATTTAGAAGTCCGTAGTTAAATTAGGCTTGAAATGGCTAAAATAGGAATTTAAGTTTGGAAATTTGACCGGGGAGTTGACTTTTTGATATCGGGGTCGGAATCCAATTCCGAAAATTTTTATAGCTCTGTTATATCATTTATGACTTATGTGCAGAATTTGAGGTCAATCAGACTTGATTTGATAGGTTTCGGCATCGAATGTAGAAGTTAAAAATTCTTAAGTTTTATTAGAATTTGGGTGTGATTTGTGATTGTAGCGTTAGTTGATGTGATTTGAGGCTTAGACTAAGTCCGTATGATATTTTAGGACTGGTTGGTGTATTTGGTTGAGGTCCCGAGGGCCTCGGGTGAGTTTCGGAAGGTTAACGGTTCATTTTCGGACCTGGGAACAACTGAAGGATTTCTGATGTCCAGCTTTGGTTTCCTTCTTCGCGTTCGCGAAGGGGAACTGGGGCAGGCGGGAAATTTCTCTTTGCGTTCGCGAAGAAGGGATCGACAGTGTTCATCGCGAACGCGTGAAGGCGTTCGCGTAGAAGGGCGGGGCCAAGCTTGGGTATTGGTCATTAAAGCTTCGCGTTCGCGAAGAGTAAAGTTGGGCAGCACATTTTTGTGCTTCGCGAACGTGAGGTACTGACCGCGTTCGCGAAGAAGAAATGTTTGAGCAGAAAGTTTAAGTTCAGAAAATGGGACCATTTTTGACGAATTGGAACTCGGGGAGAGGCGATTTTCGGGAGATTTTCTGAGAAAATATCGGGGTAAGTGTTTTTAACTCAAATGTAGTATTTTCCCATGAAAATATCGAGGTAAGTGTTCTTATGGGCCCCACAGATGATTTTTGAGTTAATTTTGGATTTTATTAAAAAATGTAGTATTTTCTTATGAAATTGATTCTTATAGTTTTTGTTGACTGTATCGAATTATTTTGGCTAGATTCGAGCCATTCAGAGTTGGATAATCGAGGAAAAGGCCTACTAGAGGATTAAATTGGAGCAAGTCGAGGTAAGTGACTTGTCTAACTTTGTATGGAAAAAATTTCCCCTAGGATTGGTATTGATGTGGAAGTTGTAATGTGTTGAAAGTCGTGTACACGAGGTGACGAGTGTGTACATAGGATAAATGTGGAAGATTATGTTTTTAAATTGTGTAGATCATTGTACATATTTATTAAATTATTTTATTTTTTTATATTCTTCATCATTTATCTAATTTTTATACTTTAAATTTGCTTGACCTTTTTCTGCTAATTGTTTTACCTGTTTAGTTGAAACTTGGTTTTTTTATTCTATGCATTATTTGAAGGTTGAATTTCTTTAATTTAAATATTATTAATATAAAGTATTTGATATTTTAAATTTGGTACGGATGCAACGTATTAAAAATTTTGAAATATTATTTTTGCTGAGTTATTTATTCCCGAATATTTTGTGAGATTGTTTTGTACTCATTGTGATGAAGCCGTGATCTCTTTTTTATGAAAAAATATTGTTGTTGATTTATTTTGGCAAGTTGAAATATTTAGGCACTTGAGGTGCAAATTGTGATATTGATATGCATACGGTGGTATAAAGTTTGGGTGTTGAAACACATGCGGTGAGATAAGGGTGGCGTGATACGCGTGGCTAGTAGGGGAACTACTAGAATTCATGCAGTATAATAGGGGCGGTTAAAACGCGGGATGCTATTTTGGGAAAAATATTTTCTTTAAAATTGATTGTGAAGGCTCCCGCGGTGATATAAGGAAATGAGATATTGTGAATTTATTTATGATTTGGGACTACGAGGCGGTACCTCAGGGGTGCTCTTGTTGATATTTATTTATGGCTGTAGTTGCCTTTGATTATTGTTGTGAGTTTCTTAAAGTTGAAAATTCTGTTTTGTTTTCGAGAGGTATTATTTGCCCTTATTCTGTGTAGTTAAATTGTGACATACTATTTACCTGATTCATTTCCATCGTCATTTTATTGTTAGTATATTGTTAAACATGTCACCATGTCTTTTATTATTCTTGTAGGGCCTGACCTGACCTCGTCACTACTCTACCGAGTTTAGGCTTGGCACTTAGTGGGTACCGTTGTGGTGTACTCATACTACGCTTCTGCACATCCTTTTGTGCAGATCCAAGTACTCCCTATCAGATCAGGCATCCGTGAGCTACCTGTGTACGGAGACTTCGAGGTATATCTGCCAGCGTCCGCAGACTCCAGAGTCCACTTCTATCCTTATTATGTTGTTTTCTCTATTCACATTAGACTCTGATGTATAAAGATATTCGTACTACTTCTATAGAGCTTGTGTGTCATGACCCAAAATCCAACTAGTAGTGATGGAACCTAACCCAACCCGCTAGGTAAGCCAACTTTAAACTATCCAATTCCAATAATAATTATTAAAGCAATTTAAGTAAATAAAGATCTTAATCTTATACATTCCTCAAAAACTGGTAGTACAAATCATGAGCTTCTAAGAATAGAGTATACAAAGCTGGTATGAACTAAATACATCATCTATTTGAAAAGTACATAAATAGAGTTTTATGAATCTAAGGCTACCATGAACAAGAGGCATCTATAATAGGAACACATGTACATCTTCAAATCCGGTAACCATCGATTAAAGCAACAACAACAGCCAACATCTGCACGTAATGTGCAAAAGTGTAGTATCAGTACAACCGACCCCATGTACTGAGTAAGTAACAAACCTAACCTTAGGTTGAAAGCAGTGAAGAGCTTTTACCAAGGTCGGGTCCAAAACCAATAGTCCACCACAGTCCATAACAACGTAAAGCAAATAATACAAGAAGTAATTCAGGGGTAAAATGCTCAGCTAAATCATGATTTCCAAAAATAGTTCTTCCTTTCAAGTACATCAGTGAAACCCAAAATCGTTTACCAAAGTTGCCAAAAATATGAATAAGTTTGAAAACAATAATTTTTCCAAAATTAGTTCAATAATAAATGAGATGTTTCATTTCCTTTCCAGATAACCCGTGTAAAAATAAATGCATCACTATGCCCATCTGTCAACATGTATGAGAAATCATGAATAATGTGATACTGTACAACATGAGGAAAATACATCTCTATGCATGTATGTCATGTGTGCATGTCAATGCGATGCAACTCAGTGATAAAATCATATGCATACTCTCAGAGTATCATTTCACTCAATCCTCCCAGTCACTCATGTCACGCCCCGAACCTAGGAGCGAGACAAGCACCCGGTGCCTCACCTAACCTGGCGTACCAAATTGCAACTAAGGGACTCTGAACACATAATGTCATACTTTGGCCATGGGGCCACCTTGCAAGACAATTTGCGAAGCAAAATATAAAACTGAATGGAAACTAGCGCTAACTAAACATCAATATAAAGCTAGGCTGAAAAGGCCGTCATAGCTACTACAACTGACAAACCACCAAATTATACATACCAGGCCTACAAACCCAACATACTGCACTAACCAACAGGATATGTCTACAAGCCTTTACTGATAGATGTACTATGATCGGAACAGGGCCCCGACCTACCCATAACATATATACAGATATACATAAGATGTACACAACACTCTAGACCTGGCAACTCCGAAAGACGTGGAGCTTACCGATCAGGCTGAACTCGGGAAACACCTACTGAGGAGATCTACTCGTCTGTCTATCTGAACCTGCATGCTTGAAATGCAGCGTCCCCGGAAAAGGGACGTCAGTACGAAATAATGTACCGAGTATGTAAGGCAATAACAAACTGAAAATCGAAACTGAACTGATAATATAATAACTGGAAGTAACTGGGAGTCAAAGATGATCTGGAGATATACTTACCTGCTGATACTGACTCAACTCCTTCAATATAGTAAGTAAAATAATTGTACGGCCTTATAAGGCTCGGTATATATAACTGCTCTGCCATAGTAGGCTCGCTCATAGGCGCTCGGCCATACTAGGCTATGTATCTCGACCATGCTGGGCTCGCTCATAGGTGCTCGGCCACAGTAGGCTCGGTATATAACTTTCCATCTGATCAGAGGTTGCCCAATAGGGGCATGCCCATCGATTATAGCTCGATGGTAATGAAAATACTGTAATACTGTATATATAGGCTTGCTGCTCTCTTGACTGGAAGAAGACAATACTAAAATTGAATATAGAGTCTCGATAAGGAATAATATTGTAACTTATGAGACTAGAATAGTGTGAATAAATTCATGAATATGAACTTCTCTTTTGTCTCATTACTAACACATGTAGCTACGAGATCATGCCAAAATGAAGGAAGACTTAGCCTTAACATACCTTATCACAATCTTTCCAATTACCAAGTTGAACTCACCTCTTCGCACCTTAATCTACAAGAATGATAATAATACTATCGTTAAGTTACGAAAGGTACAACTATCGCACAACGAACGACAAACCTATTTTGTATTAAAATGGGCAGCATCTCCCCTATAATCCTTACTTCCTCCAAATTCAAGATAACACCAACAATACAAGAACAGAACAATAACAACATATATACATCATTTTCCATCCCTATATACACCATCAAATACTACAAAACAGCCCAACACACCCCAATCTCTTCATACACAAAACGACCACCGTAGTAGTGTCAAACGACTCGAAAATGTTATGACGAACGACCAGCCAACCACCCTACATTTATATGGTGTTTATAAACCCCCTTCCTCCTCCAAAACTCCACAAAATAGTAGTAAAACACGCAACCCAACAGCAACACAAAACAGTCCACAAAACAGTCCGCTACAAGTGAATAACTCGAACTCACGGCTTCGGATCACCGTCCCGTGAGTTCTTACAAGTATAGAAGGACTTACCATGAATTTACAGAAGAAAAATTGGATGAAAGAGAGAAGTAAACTCACCTTATTTGTTGGATAACTCAGCTCTTATCTTGGTTCTTCAAACTCTAGGTTTTACCTCCAATTGGAACTTGAAAGGGAGAGAAAATCAATTAGGGTTTGTGGGAAATTTTTGGGAGGATTCTTTGTAGAGCTTATGTCTGGTTATTATGCTCTATTTTAAGTCTAATATATGAAGGAAATAGGCCCTTAAAAGGCCTCTTTGGACGACCCTAAATGGCCCATTTTTTTGGGCTCTCATTTAAGCAAGTAGGTTCACACCTACATGTCACCTAGCAGCTTGCGCAGTATCGCACATATGCCCATATCTTTCTACTCCAATGTTGTATTGACAAACGGTTTAATGCGTTGGAAAATAGACTCATAGATCTTTAATTTTATGGGTGGAACACCTCATAAATCTAAGTATATTGGGAGAAAATCGCAGTTACATTTGACCCAAAGTTTCAGTAAAACTTATGAATGTAACTTGTGATGACTTTCATCGACTTTTGTTCCACAACTCGCTTGACTTCAAAACATAGCACACGGATGTCATACGACTAATATAAATCATAACATAATCTCCTTATCATGTTAAGCACCCTAGTCTCACCCCAAAGGTATATGTTATAACATTTCCAACTTGTCGACTTTCGACGAAACATTATTTTCTTCAATTGCTTTAGCTTCTGAACCGTCCAACCCTCTTTGTACTTGTTGTTCATGATCTTCAATATTTGTAACCTCAGAGGTAACATGATTAAATTACTTTATATACTTTTAAATATTATCTCATTTTTGGTCCTACATTAGTTTGCTTACGATGCATTTTTACGTACAAAAATATAGGGTGTAACAACTCAGTCCTCAAAGTCTCTCAGTTCTCACGGTCACTCAGTCCTCCCAATCGCTCGACACTAGCACTCGGCACTCGCACTCAGTAGGTACCTACGCTCACTGGGGGTATGTATAGACTCCGGAGGGGTTCCTTCATCCCAAGTGCTATAATCTGCACGGACAACTCACGTGCTATAATAATATCTGGATCAGCACGGACAACTCACGTGCTATAATAAGGCCTATAAGGTCTGTTGCAGGCGGGCAGCCCCGATCCACATAATAATCCTCACAATCAGGCCCTCGGCCTCACTCAGTCATCAATCTCTCCAATCTCTCTCTCATGGGCTCACAATGTCATGAAAATAGCCCAAAAATTATGATATGATGTATCAATAAATAATAACAGAGACTGAGATATGATATGTAATGACATGAATATGATTGAGTATAAATTTTCAATTTAAAACAAATAATTCACATCAATATGACCTCTGTGGGTCCCAACAATACTTGCACATAGCCTCAACATGATTTTTAATATGATTCTCAGCTCAATTTCTTTAGCACATAAAACTATATAGAAAATTCCAAGATTATTTGGCTACAAAATTCCACAGAAACAATTGTGTCATAAATTTTATGGTGCACGCCCACACGCCCGTCACCTAGCATGTGCGTCACCTCCCAACAATTCACATAATACATATATTTAGGGTTCATACCCTCAGCTCCAAGATTAGAAGAGTTACATACCTCGAACAAGCCAATTCCAATACCGAACAAGCCAAGCAATGCTCCAAGAATTCCATCATCCGCGTAGCGACCTCCGATCGGCTCAAAACTAACCAAAAAAACTCAAATATATCAAATAGAGCCCAAGGAAACAATTCCAAATAAAGATCGAATCCTAAATCAAATCCCAAATCCGGCCAAAAATCACACCCTGGACCGCACCATGGAACCCGACAAAACTTCCAAAATTCGATAATCCATTCAATTACGAGTCCAACCATACTAGTTTCACTCAAATCTGACTCCAAATCGGTGTTCAAAACCCAAAAATTCATATTATGAAACTTTAGGCCAAAACCCCCAATTTCTCTTTAAAATTCCTCAACCAATAGCCAAATATGAAGATAGATTCATGAAATGTAATTAAAGCTGAGTAGAGAACACTTACCCCAATCCTTGTGATGAAATTTTCTTCAACAATCGCCTTAATCCGAGTCCCACATCTCAAAATATGAAGAAAGAACAAAACCCTCGGTTTTTATAATTCTGCCCAGCACTTTCCGCATTTGCCGTCAAATTGTCGCATCTGCGACCACCTTTTCTGCGGTGATTCCTCGCTTATGCGAAACAGCCTCACTCAGCAAAACCTCATACCTGCGGTCCTTAAGCCGCTTCTGTGATCGTGCTTTTGCGCACTTGAACAGCATCTGTGGTTGCTCAGGTGCGTCCAAGCACGCGCACCTGTAATCCTCACACCCAGCTCCCTTTCTCGCTTCTGCGATGGCACTGCCGCTTTTGCGGCTCTGCACCTTCTCTATACACTCCGCAGGTGCGGTCATACCAGAACCAGAAAAT
Organism: Nicotiana tabacum; assembly: GCF_000715075.1. Taxonomy (NCBI): domain Eukaryota; kingdom Viridiplantae; phylum Streptophyta; class Magnoliopsida; order Solanales; family Solanaceae; genus Nicotiana; species Nicotiana tabacum. Next base: position 135,380,728 of record NC_134092.1, on the reverse strand, counting down.
ACCCAGCAATGCAACATGGAATGAAAATGGTCTGAACCTCGTCCGAAATTCACTCGAGCCACTCGGAACCCCGTCCAAATATACCAACAAGTCCCATAACATAACACGGACCTACCCGATGCCTTAAAACATACATAACAACATCGAAACGCCGAATCACACCTCAATTCGAAATCATTAAACTTTGAAATTTTAACTTCCACAACCGATGTCGAAACCTATCAAATCACGTCCAATTGGCCTCAAATTTTGCACACTAGTCACATTTGATATTACGGACCTACTCCAACTTCCGAAATTGAAATTCGACCTCGATATCAAAAAGTCCACTCCCGGTCAAATTTTCCAAAATTTAAACTTTCGCCATTTCCAGCCAGATTCAACCACAGACCTCCAAATCACAATACGGACGCGCTCCTAAGTCCAACATTTCCCAACGGAGCTAACGGTACCATCAAAATTCCAATCCGAGGTCAAATTCTAAAAAGTCAAACTTGGTCAACTCTCACAATTTAAAGCCTTAACAATAAAAATCATTCTTCCAATTCGATTACGAAATACCTGAAAACCAAAACCGACGATTCACACAAGTCAAAATACATCATACAGATCTACTCATGCCCTAAAGTACCGAGCGAAGTGCAAACGCTCAAAATGACCAGTCGGGTCGTTACATTGTGACTTGTATTTCACCGGGTTTGGGAATTTCTTTATGTACTTAGAGGATTGAGATTTTAAAAGTTTTTAAATTGTTATGTTGTTTATTGCGCATATTAATAGGCTTACTTAGTTTTAGATACTAGGTGCCATCACGACATCCTACGGAGGGAAATTCGGGATCGTGACAAGTTGGTATCAGAGCTCTAGGTTCATAGGTGTTATGAGTCACAAGCAGGTTTAGTAGAGTCTCGCGGATCGGGACGGAGACGCCTGTACTTATCTTCGGGAGGCTATGGAACTGTTAGGGAAATATCACTTCTTTGACTCCTTATCGTGCGCAATTGTTGACTTCAAAATTGTAAACCAATGTCTTTTTATTCTCTCAAAGATGGTGAGGACACGCACAACTGGATCCGATGATCAGACACATGCGCCCCATGTTGGAGCCGCAAGAGGTCGGGGTCGGGGCAGAGGCCAAGGAAGATCACGTGGTGCAGTCAGGACACCTGCACGAGCTACTGTAGAGGAGCCACCAGCAACTCCAGATGGAGAGTAGGCTCCTGAGACGCCAGTTACTACCCCTACACTTCAGGAGACTTTTGACCAGGTTTTGAGCATGTTTGGAACTCTAGCTCAGGCAGGGCTAATTCCACTTGCTCATGCCACATCTCAGACTGGGGGAGGAGCACAGACCCCCGCCGCCCGTACCCCAAAGCCACGGGCCCAAGTTGACCATGCCCTAGAGGTTATACCAGTGCAACCAGTTGTCCCAATCAGCCCAAGGTTAGGGCCGCAGTTTTAGAGGGGGAGAAGCTCAGGCTCGAGAGGTACAAGAAGTACCACCCTCCCACTTTCAATGGTTTGGCTTCAAAGGATGCTCAGGGTTTTCTTGAGGAATGTCACTGTATCCTCTGTACTATGGGTATTGTGGATTCCAACGGGGTTTGTTTCACACCATTTCAGCTTAGAGGAACGACCTACCAGTTGTGGAGATACGAGTTGGATAGTCCGGCTGAAGCAGCTTCACTCACTTGGACTCAATTTTCAGATATGTTTTTGAAGGAGTATGTTCCTTAGAGTCTTAGAGATGCATGGCGCACAAAGTTTGAGCTGCAGCGCCAGGGTTCTATGACTATGTCAGAATATGCGGTCCGATTCAATGATTTGGCTAGGCATGCACCAGCTTTGGTTGCTACTGTTCGAGAGCGGGTCCGTCGATTTATTGAGGGGCTCCACCCTAGTATCAGATTCAGTATGGCTTGAGAACTGGAGATGGACATCACATACCAACATATGGTGTCAATTGTTAGGAGATTGGAGGGTATGTGGACTTGGGAGAGAGAAGAGAGGGAAACTAAGAGACCTCGAGATTCTGGCACAAATAATAATTCTCGTGCCCCAGCTGCAGCCCGTCATGGTAGAGGTTATGTGAGTTGTCCTATTCATTCAGCACTTCCGACATCCAATGGTATTCCGGAAACTCCCAAACCTCAGGTTCCATATTATGCACCGCTAGTGTCTTCTGTACCTTCTGTACGAGGTGCCTTCGGCGGGCAATCTAGTCAATCATGCCCGAGCCAGTCCTAGCATCCACGTTGTCACGACCCAAAATACCACCATAGGAGCCAGCCCTCCTCTGAGGTCCACACTTTTCTGCAGTAGTCCGCACCCTTATGTGCGGTCTGCACCTCTCCTTCGCCTCAGCACCTCAAAATATGCGGTCCGGACCCCCAAAAGTGCCAGAACAATATTAGAGTGCCGAAATGCCCGAACTCGCTCAAAACTCACCCCGAAACTCATTCGGAACCTCCCCGACACAAACCATATATGAATTTCAATCATAAAACATGCTACGTACCTGCTCGTGCACTTAACACAATGAAAAGAGGTTGTCTGGCTCCGATATTGATCATGGCCAAACTCCCAAATTTCTTAACTTTACTAATCTCTCAACCAATGATCCAAGAATATACCCAAGCCCCTCGGGACCTCAACCAAATATACCAACACGTCCCAAAATACAATAAGTACGTCAAAATTATGAATCGCACCTCGAATCGAATTATGAGTTTTCGAATCTCCCACCTTATATGTTTTGCGCCGAAACATATCAAATCAATCCGGAATGACTTCAAATTTTGCACACAAGTCATAAATGACATAATGTAGGTATTCAAATTTTCAGAATCAGATTCCGGCCACAATATCAAAAAGTCAACTCCCCGGTTAACTCTTTTCTTTTAAACTTCTTAAATAAGAATTGTTCTTTTAAGTAAATTCCGAATCCTTCGAAAATCAACCTCGACCACACCCGCAGGTCATAATACTTATCACGAAGTTTTTCGAGACCTTAAGTCACTGAACGGGGCATTAATTCTTAAAATGACAAGTCGGCTCGTTACATTCTCCATCTCTTTAACAAATGTTCATCCTCGAACGTTCTAAGAATTATTCTGAGGTTACCAAATTGATGATTTTACTTTTACACATATACTCACGGTTGATCCCACGTTACCGCATTTGAGATAAGCCCGACAACACCGTCTCATTTGAGATTATTTCTTTTATTTACACTTATAATCCTCAAAACCAATTTCTTACACTCCAAACATTTTTAAAAGGCCTGGTTTTTCACATCAACGCACGGTATTAGTCCCAACTGGCTATAGCCACTCGTGCCTACACACACATTAACTTTTTTGATAGTGTTGAAGTACTTCAAAATTATTCCGGGGTGTTACATTCTCCCCCGCTTAGGATCATTCTCCCCCAAACACATAACATAACTTATCTATTCTTTTGCAAATCTCAATCCCCCAAATTTTTCTAACTCCCAAATTTTCCAGAAATTTCGGCAGAGCCTCCCCTGTAGTTGGGCCTATCCACCTGCCAGAGTAACACCAAAACAACTCCTATCAACACATCCACAACCCAACAAAATACCACAAGGTATATATCAATAAATCTCATATTAACCACCACATCATTTTGAATTTTTACAACACTGACAACAAAATGTGAGGCATGAAGACCTCATAACTATTTACCCGACTTAACTAGTCAGATTTAATGCCACCTGGGCACTCACCTCGTAGGCTAAAACTCAATGTTTACAGCATGAAAGTGGCTGAATATGTACAGAAAATATACAAGAATTATCAAATAGGCCTAACAAGCATGACTCCCTATTAATATTATTGTACAAATTAAATTTCACGCAGGGAGAATTTTAAACTCATAATTATTTCACCACAAGGACTTGTCTTTATATAACTTCCACCGCAGTTTGTAGCCCGGTTTAAATATTTCACATCATATAAAAATGCGCGGATCTCGTCCTCAACTCCGAATCACAAGTATTTAGCACATTGTGCCAACTGAAATTTTCCTTTTCCTTTCTTTTCTTCTGTTCAATATAATTCATAAACAGTTTTCACAACATATAACAAACCCTCATATCGGTAGGGCATATAATTCATAAAAATTTGAATCAATTATTCCAAAACACATAAAACCCACTGTAATGAATAATAAAAATTATTTTTGCATTTATAGCCCTCAATGGTGCACAAAATAAAAATGACAGACACGGGCTCACATCCTCAATTCTCCCAACAGGGATAACGTATAGGTGGGTCACAAAATTACGAAGCTTACCCATAAGCGGAGCATAGTAGGAGGACTCATCTCAATATTTAGATCTGAATCAAACTAAGGGAAAATACTCTTTTATAACAGTTCGGGATCCTACCTGTAACGACACCATCTGGTGTATCGGCCTCAGCAAAAACATAGCGATTATATCAACGGGTCGAGCCTCCACCTCTTAGGCGCCCACTACCCACATGTCCTCCACCCCTAGCTGACTGTGCACGTGGAGTATTAACTGGAATAAAGCTCGTAGCTGGAGTGCTATGATGAAATCCACCCCTCCCAAGTCTGGGAAAATCTCTCATGATGTGCCTAGCTCTGAGGTCGCGGATGCTCGTACTGAGTTTGTGCCGGATAACTGGAATAACCACTGTAACAATCTCGTGTCGGTGGTGCACTACAAACTGGAGCACCACGAGTAATCTGATATGTGGACTGAGCTGACCGACTGCTCGAGCCTCCGCTATAATGGGTCATAGTTGAAGAGTAAAATCCACTGAACCCTCCAGATCTTCGAGACCTTTTGGCCTCCTTAGACTCCCTTTCCTTGCCTAAAACACCCTAAATCTCCCTTGCAATCTACACTACTTGTTGAAATAGAGTATCCGTTTTCCATTCTCGAGCCATGCATATTTTATTATCATAATCGAGCCCTTCAATGAATCTGCGGACCCTCTCTCTGATGGTAGGAGCCCAGATCGGTGCATGACGGGCTAACTCACCGAACCTGATAGCATATTCTGACACTGTCATAGTGCCCCAACGCAACCGTTCAAACTCTGAGCGCCACGCATCTCGGAGAGTCTAGGGAACAAACTCTTTCAAGAACATTTCCGAAAATTAAGCCCAAGTTGGTGGTATTGCATCGAATGATCTACCTTCTTCATAGATTTGCCACCACCGATACGTTGTGCCTCATAGTTGAAATATAGTAAAGGCAAATCCACTCACTTCCACAATACCCATGGTACAGAGAATACGGTGATAATTTTCTAGAAATCCTTGGGCATCCTCTGTAGATGTGCAACTGAAAGTAGGTGGACTATACCTCTTAAACCTTTCAAGCCTTTTTTGTTCTTCTTCTGATGCCTCTGGCCTGACCTCAGGCCGAACCGGAATAACAGGTTGTACATGTATTGCACCCGGAACCTGACCTACGTGAACCTGCTTCTCTGGAGTTATGGTAGGAGTCTGAGCTACTCCCCCAATCTGCAAAATATTTGGTGCAACAGAGATCAATCCCGCATAAGTTAATGTACCAAACATAGTCAGGAACTATGCTAAGGTCTCCTGAAGTCCGGGGGTAACAACAAGTGTTTCTGGTACCTGTCCCCTAACTGGAGCTACTGGTGGCTCCTCAACTGTTGTTCTGACAGGTGCTCTAGTCGCAGCACGTGCCCTTCCTCGACCTCTACCTCGGCCGCTGCCTCTTGCAGCCTTAACAGTATGTGCGGATGCCTGCTCAGCAAACCCAGTAGCACGTGTCCTCACCATCTATGAGAGAATGGAGATACAAAGGTTCAAATTTCAAATTCAACAAATTTCGCACGACATGAATGAAAGAAATGGAAATTTCCTAACAGTTCTGTAGCTTCTTGAAGATAAGTAGATACGTCTTCGTACCGATCTGCAAGACTCTACTAGACTCGTTCGTGACTCGTAGAACCTATGAACCTAGAGCTCTGATACCAACTTGTCACGACCCAAAATCCCACCACAGGCGTCGTGATGGCACCTAGTCTCTAAGACTAGGTAAGCCAATTTCAATTATATTTTTAAAGCTTTATTTATTTATTTATTAAATAGGTAATCAAAACTAACAGTGGAACAAATATGAATATACAACCTCCCAAGACTGATAGTACTGAGTCACGAACCCTAACTGAATACATGGGATGATCATAAGGACCGAGTATGCAATACTGTTTGATTACAAATTAACAATACAATGAAATGAAAAGATCCCAAGGGACTGCGACGACCAAGAAGCTCTACCTTGAATCCTTACGATCCCGCTTTAACTATGCTCAAGTTCGATATCTCCAATACCTGGCTCTGCACAAAAAAGTGCAGAAGTGTAGTATGAGTACACCACGGTAGGTACCCAGTAAGTATAAAGACTAACCTCAATAGAATAGAGATGAGGTACAGTCACGACACTCACTACTCTAATAACCTATGCAATATAATATACAAAATAATAGGAAACAAATAACATCAAGGCAACATAAAACAACCAATGATATGCACATCAAGACAATAAAATCACCATTTAGTATCGCTCAACGATTAATAAATACAATTACACCCAGTTAAATCAAGTTCTTCAATTAAATATCTTTCACATATAATTCTTACGAATAAAACTCTTTTTCAAATATAATTTTGTAGAATATATATCTTTCAAATACAATTCTTTCATATAATTCTTCTTGAATAAAAATACTTTCAAATACATATTTTGAATATAATTCTTTCGATTAAAGAGTCACCATGTGATACCTCATTTCAAAATCATAAAAATATGGGTCTCAGCCCCTTTCCATATTTTTCGTAAACACGGGTCTCAGCCCATTTTTCATATTTTCACGACACCTCGTGCTTATAATTAAATCATCATATTTTCCCAGCACCTCGTGCCCTCATTTTATATCACAACTGCACGAACAATTCATGTGCCAAATATCATTATCATTTCATCACAGCACCCAGTGCCCACATTTCATATCACAACTGCACGGACAATTCACGTGCCAAATATCCTCATTATTTACTCACGGCACCTCGTGCCCACATTTCATTTTATAATCCTCCTGACAATAGCCACATGCTCTCAACATAAATCAGATTGTTATCAATTTACCAACAACAAGACAAATTGCACAAGGTATAAAAATAAACACAAGAAAATCACAACGTCATATGAAAATCATCAACACCACAACCCCAAATCATCACATATCGTCACTCACAATAGCCACCCTTATCGCTCCTATTTCCACCATTATCACTCCTATAGCTACCCTTATGTGCGGTCTGCACCTCTCCTTCGCCTCAACACCTTAAAATATGTGGTCCGGACCCCCAAAAGTGCCAGAACAATATTAGAGTGCCGAAATGCCCGAACTCGCTCAAAACTCACCCCGAAACTCATTCGGAACCTCCCGGACACAAACCATATATGAATTTCAATCATAAAACATGCTACGTGCATGCTCGCGCACTTAACACACTGAAAAGAGGTCGTCTGGCCCCGATATTGATCATGGCCAAACTCCCAAATTTCTTAACTTTACTAATCTCTCAACCAATGATCCAAGAATACACCCAAGCCCCTCGGGACCTCAACCAAATATACCAACACGTCCCAAAATTCAATAAGAACTTAGTGGAGGCTTCAAATCTCGTCAAACAATGTCAAAATTATGAATCGCACCTCGAATCGAATTATAAGTTTTCGAATCTCCCACCTTATATGTTTTGCGCCGAAACATATCAAATCAATCCGGAATGACTTCAAATTTTGCACACAAGTCATAAATGACATAGTGTAGGTATTCAAATTTTCAGAATCGGATTCCGGCCACAATATCAAAAAGTCAACTCCCCGGTCAACCGTTTTCTTTTAAGCTTCTTAAATAAGAATTGTTCTTTTAAGTAAATTCCGAATCCTTCGAAAATCAACCTCGACCACACCCGCAGGTCATAATACTTATCACGAAGTTTCTCGAGACCTTAAGTCAATGAACGGGGTATTAATTCTTAAAACGACAAGTCGGCTCATTACACACGTCCTCCGAGGGCTTTTTTTGAGTGTGGTGACATTCGTCATATCATGAAGGATTTCCCCAGACTTAGGAGGGGTGCACCTGCATAGATTTGTTAGGCCCCACCTATTCCACAGTGCCCTCAGGCTTCTCATGCCATGATTAGTGCACTAGTTCCCACCCCACTTGCACAACCAGCTAGAAGTGGAGGACGGACGGGTAGAGGCCGCCCTAGAGTGGGAGGCTAGGCCAGATATTATGCCCTTCCTGCTAGGACAGAGGCCATTGCATCCGATTCTGTTATCACAGGTATTATTCTGATCTATCATAGAGATGCATTAGTCTTATTTGATCCAGGCTCCACTTATTCTTATGTGTCATCTTATTTTGCCCCATATTTGGGCGTATCCTGTGATTCTTTGAGTTCTTCTGTTTATGTATCTATACCCGTGTGTGAATCTATTATTGTGGACCGTGTGTATTGGTCGTGTTTAATTATTATCAGTGGTTTTATGAGTAGAATTGATTTATTATTGCCCAGTGTGGTGGATTTTGATATTTATTTTGGGCATGGACTGGTTGTCGCCCTATCACACTATCCTTGATTGTTATGCCAAGACGGTGACATTGGCCATGTCAGGTCTACCGCGGCTAGAGTGGAGAGGTACCTTGGATCATGTTCCTAGTAGAGTTATTTCATTTCTTAAAGCTCAATGAATTGTTGAGAAGGGGTGTGATGCGTATCTGTCCTATGTGAGAGATATTAGTGTTGATACTCCTACCGTGGAGTCAGTTCCTATAGTAAGGGATTTTCTTGATGTATTTCCAGCCAATCTTCCGGGTATGCCACCCGACAGTGATATTGACTTTGGCATTGATTTGTTACCGGGCAATCAACCCATTTCTATTCCACCATATCGTTGGCCCCAACAGAGTTGAAAGAATTAAAAGAACAGTTACAAGAGCTGCTTGATAAGGGTTTTATTCGGCCCAATGTATCTTCTTGGGGTGCTCCTGTCTTATTTGTGAAGAAGAAGGATGGTTCTATTCGGATGTGTATTAATTATCGTTAGCTGAACAAGGTTACAGTGAAGAACATGTATCCATTGCCACGTATTGATGACCTATTTGATCAGCTTCAGGGTGCCTGTGTATTCTCTAAAATTGACTTGAGTTTAGGCTATCATCAGTTGAAGATTCAGGAGTCAGATATCCTGAAGATTGCTTTTAGGACTCGGTATGGTCATTATGAGTTTCTTGTAATGTCATTTGGGCTGACAAACGCCCTAGCATCATTTATGCATTTGATGAACAATGTATTTCAACCCTATCTTGACTCCTTCATCATTGTATTTATTGACGACATTCTGGTGTATTTCCGGAGTCAGGTTGATCATGAGCAGCACTTGAGAAATGTGCTTCAGACTTTGAGAGAAAAGAAGTTATATGCAAAATTTTCAAAGTGTGAATTCTGGCTTGATTCAGTGGGACTTTTGGGTTATATAGTTTCGTGTAAAGGGATCAAGGTAGATCCGAAGAAAATTGAAGCAGTGCATAGTTGGTCCAAACCGTCCTCAGCTACGGATAACGAGTTTCCTTGGTTTAACAAGGTATTATCGCCGATTTGTAGAGGGTTTCTCTTTTATTGCTGCACCTATGACTAAATTGACCCAGAAGGGTGCTCCGTTCAGGTGGACCGAGAAATGTGAGGAGAGCTTCCAAAATCTCAATACAACTTTGACTACATCCCCAAATTGGTGTTGCCTACAAGTTTAGGGTCTTATATTGTGTATTGTGATGCATCGCGTATTGGTCTCGGCGCAGTATTGATACAAGACGGTAGGGTGATTGCCTATGCGTCCAGACAATTAAAGGTACATGAGAAGAATTATCATGTCCACGACCTTGAGTTAACAGCTATTGTTCATGCCTTGAAGATTTGGAGGCATTATTTGTATGGTGTCCATTGTGAGGTCTACGCCGATCACCGGAGTCTACAACATCTATTTAAATAGAAGGATATTAATTTGCGCCATCGGAGGTGGTTGGGGTTGCTTAAGGATTATGATATCACCATTCTCAACCATTAAGGATTATGGTTGGGAAGGCCAATGTAGTGGACGAGGCCTTGAGTTGTAAGGCGGAGAGTTTGGGCAGCTTAGCATATTTACCGGTACCAGAAAGGCTTTTAGCCTTGGATGTTCAGACCTTGGCCAATAAGTTTGTTAGATTGGATGTTTTCGAGCCGAGCTGAGTTTTAGCTTGTGTGGTTTCTCAGTCTTATCTTTATGATCGTATCAGGGAGCGTCAGAATGATGACCCCATCTGCTTGTCCTTAAGGATACAGTTCAGCATGGTGATGCCAAGGAAGTCACTATTGGAGATGACGATGTATTACGGATGCAGGGCAGGCTATGTGTACCCAATGTAGATGGCTTGTGTGAGTTGATTCTACAGGAGGCTCACAGTTCGTGGTACTCCATTCATCGGGGTGCCACAAAGATGTATCAGGACTTGAGGAAACATTACTGGTGGAGGAGGATGCAGAAGGACATAGTGGAATATGTAGCTCGGTGTCTAAATTGCCAGCAGGTGAAGTATTGTCACGACCCAAAATTCCCACCACATGCGTCGTGATGGCACCTAGTCTCTAAGACTAGGTAAGCCGATTTCAATTACATTTTGAAGCCATTTTGTTTTAAAATAAGTAATCAAAACTAACAGCGGAACAAATATGAATATACAACCTCCCAAGACTGGTAGTACCGAGTCATGAACTCTAACTGAATACGTGGGATGATCACGAGAACCGAATATACAATGAAATGAAAAGACTCCAAGGGACTGCGACGACCAAGCAACTCTACCTTGAATCCTTACGATCCCGCTTAAACTCTGCCCAAGTACGATATCTCCAATACATGGCTCTGCACAAAAATGTGCATAAGTGTAGTATGAGTACACCACGATCGGTACCCAGTAAGTATCAAGACTAACCTTAGTAGAGTAGAGACGAGGTACAGTCAAGACACTCACTAGTCTAATAACCTGTGCAATATAATTTACAAAATAATAGGAACCAAATAACAATAAGGGCAACATAAAACAGCCAGTGATATGCACAGTAAGACAATAAAATCACCATTAATATCGCTCAACAATTGATAAATACAATTACACCAGTTAAATCAAGTTCTTCAATTAAATATCTTTCAAATATAATTCTTATGAATAAAACTCTTTTTCAAATATAATTTCCTCAAATAAATATCTTTCAAATACAATTCTTTCATATAATTCTTTTTGAATAAATATCTTTCAATTAAAAAGTCACCATGTGACACCTCATTTTATAATCATAAAAATACGGGTCTCAGTCCATTTGTATATTTTTCGTAATCACGGGTCTCAGCCTATTTTCATATTTTCAGGACACTTCGTGCCCATAATTAAATTATCATATTTCCCCGGCACCTCGTGCCCACTTTTCATATCATACCTGCACGGACAATTCACGTGCCAATATCTTCATTATTTACTCACGGCACCTCGTGCCCACATTTCATTTTATAATCCGCCTAGCAATAGCCACATGCTCTCAATTTCAACATAAATTAGATTGTTATCAATTTACCAACAACAAGACAAATTGCACAAGGTATAAAATAAACACAAGAAAATCACAATATCACATGAAAATCACCAACACCACAACTCCACAACATCACATATCGTCCCTGATAATAGCCACCTTTATCGCTCATATAGCCACCCTTATCGCTCATATAGCCACCCTTATCGCTCCGCCCATACAATATCAATAGCCACCCTTATCGCTCCTCACAGACAATATTCCAACAAACACAACAACACTGAAATGCCACCTTTATACCCACATAATATCAACAGTGAAATGCCACCCTTATCTCCCCAAAATAATAACTCACACAACACAACAATTTACACGTGAAATTATCACGGCAACATAAGAAAATCAATTCATATCACAATTTGCCCAATGGCCACAACTAAATTCCAAAGATATAACAAAGTCAATTAATTTCACAACAAATAGCCCAAGGCTCCACACAATGTATATATAAAACCTGAAAAAACAATCAACAAAGATAGAAAAATAATCAACATAAGGAACACCTTCATTAATCCAAATTTAGATAATTATATTAACACCTCTTCTTAAGTTCATTTAATTAATTATTTGCAGAGGGAAAATCCATAATGAAATTAAATCCCACGAATATCAAACTCATGGAATTCACATAAATATACAGGTAACATGAACATCAAATTGTCATATAAAAGCAAATTCAATAAATGCGAATTGAAGCATGGCAAACAAATGACTAATTAAATGCCAACAATTATCCAATTTACTACACGATATGCCCAAGACTTTAACTCAATAAAATTTGCACATATAAGCCGAGTACGTACTCGTCACCTCGCGTACACAGCTTTTCACATTTCACCAATGGCACATAAGACTCGATGCCTAAGGAGTAATTCCCCCACTCGAAGTTAAGCAAGACACTTACCTTTATGAAGTTATGCCGATATTCTAAAATCGCCTTCTTGCTTGAATTGACCTCCAGACCGCTCAAATCTATCCAAATTAATTGTATAGCTTCACTAAAATTCATCGGAAACAATTCCGACCAATAATACGTCGACTTAAAAATTTATTCCAAAAGGTCAATAAAAGTCAACGGGGGAGCCTGCCCCTTGGAACCAAACATAATTTTCATGAAATCCGAACACCCATTCTGATACGAGTTCAACCATACCAATTTTATCTAATTCCAATAACAACTCGACCTCCAAATCTTAATTTTTTTGGAAGATTTTACAAAAATCTTGATTTTTCTCAATTTAAATATGAATTAAATGATGGATTCAAAGGAATAATCATGGAAATTAATCAAAGCTGGATAAGAATCACTTAACCCAAACACCCACGCAAGAATCTCTCCAAAAATCGCCTTCTACCGAGCTCCCAATTTGATTTTTGTGTTATGAACTCAAACCCCGTTTTTGGGACTTGTAATTCTGCTCAGATGGGTCTTCTTCACATTCGCGACCTCTATTTCGTGTCCGCAAAGGCAAAAACCCAGCTGCCGCAAATGCTTCTTTGCGTTCGCGTGAGCAGTGTCGCGTTTACGAAGGCCAACTGTTCCTGCTCCCACATTTCTTGTTCACGCTCGCGACCTCCTCGTCGCGTTCGCGATGACCATTGACCCGCTCCTTCGCTTTCGCGTTCCATGCTTCGCATTCGCGAAGACCAAATGACCTCAGTCCCAACTCCTCCATTTCCTTCTACGTGTTCACGACTGGCCCCTCACATTTGCGTAGACTCCTCATGCATCTCTCTGCATTCACGAGTCCTCCTTCGCGTTCGCGAAGGCCAAATCCAGCACCCCAAAATTTCTTCTTCGCGTTCGCGAAGATGGAAATCAGATACCAGATACAACAGTTCTAAAACAACCCGAAATGATCCGATAAACCAGGCCCATGCGTGGGTTATGGCACACGAAAATATATGAATTAGGCTGAATTCTAGTTGTATGACCGTAAAATGCTAAAACACGAGGAACAGTCATGGTGGGGTGGTGTACGAGGTTCATTAGGTCGTTTCTGATGGTTCGTAAATGTTTTGGGCGGTTAGGTTTTGGCGAACCGGGACCATGCGAAAGGCATCGGCTATAGCATAAAATACGAGAATCGGCCGAATTCTAGTTTTATGGGAGTAAAATGCCAAACAATAAGGAACGATTATGGAATAGTGGTGAATGATTTTCCATAGGTCATTTATGATGGTCCGTAAAATATTTGGGCGTTCTGGGTCTAGTGCACCGGGCCCACGCGGAAGGCATAGGCTATAGCATACAAAAATATGGAAATATGGTTGAATTCCAAGTTTATGGCCATAAAATGCCAAAAATGAGGAATGATCATGGTGGGTCGGTGAGAGATGTTCCTTAGTTTGTTTTTGATGGTTCGTAAAATTTTGGGATGTCTAGGTCTAGTGGAACGGGCCCACGCAGAAGGTGTGGTCTATACCACAAAAAAATATGGGGTTCTGGCCGAATTCCAATTTTATGGCCGTAAAACGCCAAAACATGAGGAACAGTCATGGCGGGGAAGTGACCGATGTTCCTTAGGTCATTTTTGATGGTCCGTAAAAATTTTGGGCATTTTGGATCGAACAACCCGGGCCCACGCAGAAGGCATGGGCTATAGCACACGAAAATATGGGAATAGAGTCGAATTCCAGTTTTATTACCGTAAAACGCCAAACACTGAGGACCAGTCAAGGCGGGGTGGTGATCAATGTTCCTTAGGTCATTTGTGATGGTCCGTAAAAAGTTTGGGCAATCCAGGTCTTATGGTCTGGACCCATGCGGAAGGCGTAGGCTATACAAAAATTAGGGAATCAGGTCGAATTCCATTTCTATGGCCGTAAAATGCAATAATGCAAGGAACGGTCATGGCGGGATGGTGACCGATATTCCTTAGGTCATTTTTGATGGTCCGAAAGAATTTTGGGCATTTTGGATCGGGTAACCCGGGCCCACGTGGAAGGCAACACACAAAAATATGGAAATGGCCGAATTCTAGTTTTATCGCCATAAAATGCCAAAAAACAAGGAACGGACATGGCATCATCGTGAGAGATATTCCTTAGGTCCATAAAACATTTGCGCTGTCCGGGTCTTGTGGACCGAGCCCACGTGGAAAAGGTGTGGGCTATAGAACACGAAAATATGGGAATGAGGCTAAATTCTAGTATTATGGCCATAAAGCACCAAACAACGAGAAACGGTTATGGCAGGACAGTGAATGATATTCCTTGGGTGTTTTATATGGTCCATAAAAATTTTGGGTGGTCAGGATTGGGGGGCCTGGGCCCACGCGGAAGGCGTGGGCTATAGCACACGAAAATATGGGAATCGGGTCGAATTCCAATTTTATGGCCGTAAAATGCCAAAACAACGAGGAATGGTCATGGAGGGACGGTGATCACCGTCGATATTACTTAGGTCATTTTGATGGTTAGTAAAAATTTTGGGCATTCTGGATCGGGCAGCCCGGGGCTACACGAAAGGCGTGGGCATAACACATGAAAATATAGGTACCGGTCCGAATTCCTATTTTATGGTCGTAAAACTCCAAAACACAAGGAACGGTCATGGCGGGGCAGTGACCGATGTTACTTAGGTCGTTTGTTATGGTTCATAAAAATTTTGGGTGGTCCGGGACTGGTGTCATGGGCCCACGCGGAAGGCGTGGGCTATAACACACGAAAATATGGGATTAGGCTGAATTCCAGTTTTATGCTCGTAAAATGCCAAGAAACAAGGAACGGTCATGGCGGGGTGGTGACCGACGTTCCTTAGGTCATTTGTGATGGTCCGTAATAATTTTGGGCGGTCCGGGTCGAGTTGCCCGATCCCATGCAGAATGCGTGGACTATAAATATGGAAAATATGGGTATGAGGTCGAATTCAAGTTTTATGGACGTAAAATGCCAAAACACGAGGAACGGTCATGGCGGAGCTGTGATCGACATTCCTTAGGTCCATTTTGATGGTCCGTAATAATTTAGGGTGGTCCGGATCGTGCGTCTTGGCCCCATGCAGAAAGCATTGGCTAAAGCACACGAAAATATAGGAATCAGGCTAAATTATAGTTTTATGGCCGTAAAATGCCAAAAAATGAAGAACGGTCATGGTAGGGCAGTGACCGATATTACTTAAGTAATTTTTGATGGTCTATAATAATTTTTGGCGGTCCTTGTCGGGTGTCCCGAGCCCATGCAAAAGGGGTGGGTATAGTACATAAAAATATTGTAATCAAACCATATTCCAGTTTTATGGCCGTAAGACTCCAAAAAACGAGGAAAGGTCATGGTGGGGCAGTGACTCGATGTCCCTTAGGTCATTTTTGATGGTCCGTAAATATTTTGGACAGTCCGGGTCGGGTAGCCCGGGCCTATGCGGAAGGCATATGGTATAGCACACGAAGATATGAGAATCGGGTC
Source organism: Nicotiana tabacum (assembly GCF_000715075.1). NCBI lineage: Eukaryota > Viridiplantae > Streptophyta > Magnoliopsida > Solanales > Solanaceae > Nicotiana > Nicotiana tabacum. Next base: position 135,364,591 of record NC_134092.1, on the reverse strand, counting down.
CAATTCCTATTTTATGGTCGTAAAACGTTAAAAAATGAGGAACAGTCATGGCGGGCAGAGAACGATGTTCCTTATGTCATTTTTTATGGTCAATAAATATTTTGGATGATCCAGATCGAGTAGCTCGGGCACACGCGGATGGCGTGGGTTGTAGCACAAGAAAATATGGGAATCAGATCGAATTCTAGTTGTATGGCCATAAAATGCCAAAACATGAGGAACGGTCATGGCAGGGCGGTGGACGATGTTGCTTAGGTCGTTTTTGTTGGTATGTACTAATTTTGGGCGGTCTGGGTCGGGTGTCCAGGGCCCACGCAAAAGGCGTATGCTATAACACATGAATATATGGGAATCCGACTATATTCCAGTTTTATTGTCGTAAAACGCCAAAAAATGAGGAACGGTCGTAGAGGAGCAAATACTGATGTTCCTTAGGCGTGGCCTATAGCACACGGAAATATAGGAATCGGGACGAATTCCAAGTTTTATGGTCGTAAAACGCTAAAAATTGGAACAGTAATGGTGGGGCAGTGACCGATGTTACTTAAGTTAATTTTGATGGTCTATAATAATTTTGGGCAGTCCGGGTCAGGTGTCCCGAGCCCATGCGAAAGGCGTGGGCATATCACATGAAAATATGGCAACCATACCGTATTCCAGTTTTATGGACATAAAACTCCAAAAAAACAGGAAGATCATGGCGGGACAGTGACCCGATGTACCTTAGGTCATTGTTATGGTCCATAAATATTTTGGACAGTACGGATCGGGTAGCCCGGGCCTATGCGGAAGGCGTAGGGTATAACACACGAAGATATGGGAATCGGGCCCAATTCCTATTTTATGGCCGTAGAATGCTAAATCAAGAGGAACAGCCATGGAGGGGTGGTGACCAATATTCCTTAGGTCGTTTTAGAAGGTCTAGATCGGCGGCGTGGGCCATATACACGAAAATATGGGAATCAGGCCGTAAAATGCCAAAACATGAGAAACAGTCATGGAGGGGCAGTGAGAGATGTCCCTTAAGTCATTTTCGATGGTCCGTAAAAATGTTGGGCGGTACGGGTCGGGTGTCCCGGGTCCACGCGGATGGCTGAAATCCAGTTTTATGCCCGTAAAATGCCAAAATATTTGAAACAGTGATGGTGGGACGACGACAACGGTTTCAGGTCATTTTTTATGGCCCGGAAAAATTTAAAGACATCCGGGTCCGGGGGCCGGGGAATATGCTGAAGGCATGGGCTATAGCATACGAAAATTTGAGAATCGGGCCGAATTCTAGTTTTATGGACGTTAAACCATAAAACACTTCGAACGGTCATGGCGGGGTGGTGACTATGGTTTTTTTAGATCAATTTTCAAGGCTAGAATAAATTTATGACGATCCGAGTCCATAGGGCCCGGGCCCATGCATAAGGCGTGGGCCATAGCGCATAAAAATCAAGGAATCGAGCAGAATTTTGGTTTGTTTGGCCATAAAACACAAAACAACTAGGAACATTCATGGCGCGGTGATGACAATGGTTTCAGGTCATTTTTTATGGCTCAGAAACATTTAAGGAGATCCGGTTTCGGGGCCCAGGCCCATGCGAAAGGCGTGAGCGATAGCATACGAAAATTAGAGAATCAGGCGGAATTCTAGTTTTATGGCCGTAAAATGACAAAAAACTTGGAACGGTCATGGCAGGGCGGAGACTATGGTTCCTTAGTTCATTTGTTATTGGCTAAACGTTTTTAAGGAGATCTGGGTCCAGGGGGCTGGGCCCATGCGGAAGGTGTGGGCTATAGCACACAAAAATTAAGGAATCAGGTGGAATTTTGATTTAATGGCCGTAAAACGCCAAAAAACTTGGAACGATCATGGCACGGCGGAGACTATGGTTCCTTAGGTCATCTTTGATGGCCCCAAAAAATTTAAGTCGATCATGCTTCAGGGGCCCGGGCCCATGAGGAAGGCGTGGGCAATAGCACACGAAAATAAAGGAATCAGGCAAAATTTCAGTTTTATGTCCGTAAAATGCCAAAAAACTTAAAACTATCATGGCCGGGCAATGACTATAGTTCCTTAGATCATTTTTATGGCACAAAAATTTTAAGGTGATCTGGGTTAAGAGACTTTGGCCCATGCGGAAGGCGTGGGCCATAGCACACAAAAATCATGGAATTGAACGGAATTCCAGTTGGATGGTCGTAAAACGCCAACAAACTTGAAACGGTCTTGGCGGGGCTGCGACTATGCTTTCTTAGGTAGTGTTTGATAGCTCAAAAAAGTTTAAGGCAATCCAGGTCCAGGGGCTCGGGCCCATACAGAAGGCGTGGGCTATAAGCATACGAAAATATGTGTATCGGGGGAATTCCAGTTTTATAGCCGTAAAACATCAAAAGATTTTGGAACTATCATAGCCGGACAACTACTATTGTTCCTTAATTGGTTTTTGATGGCATGGAAAAAATTAATGCGATCCGGATCCATTGGCCCGGACCTGCAAAATTATAGTTTTATTGCTTAAAATGCTAAAAATTTAAAACTGTCATGGCGGGGCGGCGACTATGGTTCCTTAGGTTATTTTTGATGGCCTAAACAAATTTGAGGCAATCCAGGTCTGGAGACTTAGGCCCATGCAAAAGGCGTGGGCAATAGCACATGAATTTTAGGGAATCGGGCGAAATACAAGTTTTATGGCCGTACAATGCCAAAACGTTTGAACGACCATGGAGGGGTAGCGACTATGGTTCCTTAGGTCATTTTTGATGGCCCGAAAAACCTTAAGGCGATCAGGGTCCAGGGGGCTCGGGCTCATACAGAAGGTGTGGTTTATAGCGCATGAAAATCAAGGAATCTGGCAGAATTTCAATTTTATGGCCGTAAAATGCCAAAAAACATGGAACGGTCATGGCTGGGAGGCGACAATGATTTCAGGACATTTTTTATGGCTCGAAAAAATTTAAAGCGATCCAGGTCTGAAGGCCCGGGACGAAGCAGGGTGGTGACTATCATTCCTTAGGTCGTTTTGATGGCCCAAAAAAATATAAGGCGATCAGGGTCTCGGGGGCCCGGGCCCATGCGGAAGACGTGAGCTATAGCAGACAATAATCAGGGAAACAGGCAGAATTCCATTTTTATGGCTATAAAATGCCAAAAGACTAACAGTCATGGAGGGGCGGCGACTATGGTTCCTTAGGTCATTTTTGATGGCCAGGAAAACTTTAAGGCAATCCGGGAGCCTGGGCCCATGCGGAAGGCATGGTCTATAGAACACGAAAATTAGGGAATCAGGCGGAATTCAAGTTTTGTGGCCGTATAATGCCAAAAAACATGGAACGGTCATCGCGGGGCGGCAATTATGTTTCCTTGGGTCGTATTGGATGGCCCAAAAAAATTTAAGGCGATCCGGGTCCGGGGCCCATGCGAAAGGCGTGGGCTATAGTACACGCAAATCAGAAAATCGGGCGGAATTCCAGTTTTTTGGCCGTAAAACATAAAAAAACTTGGAACGGTCATTTTTGATGGCCCGGAAAACTTTAAGGCTATCTGGGTCCGGGGGCCTTGGCCCATGTAGAAGGCGTGGGAGATTCGGGCGGAATTCCAGTTTTATGGACGTAAAATGGCAAAACATTTAGAATGGTCATGGAGGGGCGTAGATTATAGTTCCTTAGGTCATTTTTTATGGCACAAAAAAATTTAAGGCGATATGGGTCCGGTGTCTGGGCCCATGCGGAAGGTGTGGACATCACACGAAAATCAAGGAATCGGTCAGAATTTTGATTTAATGGCCGTAAAACGCCAAAAAATATGGAACAGTCATGGTGGGGAGGCGACTATGGTTCCTTATGTCATCTTTGATGGCCCGAAAAAATTTAAGTAGAACCAGGTTCAGGGCCCGGGCCCATGAGGAAGGCATGGGCTATATAGCACACGAAAATGAGGGAATCAGGCGGAATTTCAGTTTTAAGAATGTAAAACCCCAAAAATCATGAAACGGCCATAATGGGATAGTGACTATGGTTCTTTAGGTCCTTTTTATAGCACTTAAAATTTTAAGGCAATCTAGGTCCCGAGGCTCGGGCCCATGCGTAATGTGTTGGCTATAGCATAGAAAAATTAGGGAATCGGGCGAAATTTCAATTTTATGGCCGTAAAATTGCAAAATATTAGAACGGTCATGGCGGGGCTGCGACTATGGTTCCTTAGGTCATTGTTTATGGCCCAAAAGTATTTAAGGTGATCCAGGTCCAAAGGGCCAAGGCCCATGCGGAAAGCGTGGTATATAGCACATGAACATTGGGGTATCAGGCAAAATTTCAGTTATATGGTAGTTAAACGGCAAACAAACTTTGAACGGTTGTGGCAGGGCGGCGACTATAGTTCCTTAGGTGTTTTTGATGGCTCAAAAAAATTTTAAGGCGATCAGGGTCCAGGAGGCTCGGGTCCATGAGGAAGGCATAGGCTATAGCGCACAAATATCAAGGAATTTGGCAGAACTTCGATTTTATAGTCGTAAAATGCCAAATAACTTGGAATGGTCATGGCTGGGCGGTGACAATGGTTTCAGGATATTTTTTATGACTCTGAAAAATATAAGGCGAAACAGGTTCGGTGGCCCGGTTCCATTCACAAGGTGTGGACTATAAGCACACGAAAATTAGGGAATCTGGGGGGATTCTAGTTTTATGGCCGTAAAATGTCAAAACAATTTGGAATGGTCATGGCGGGGCGGAGACTATTGTTCCTTATGTTGTTTTTTATGGATCGAAAAAATTTAAGGTGATTTGGGTCCGGAGGCCTGGGACCATGCGAAAGGCATAGGCTATAGCACACGAAAATGAAGGAATCGCGCATAATTTTAGTTTTATGGTCATAAAATGCCAAACAACTTGGAACAGTCATGGTGGGGCGGCGACTATGGTTCCTTAGGTCATTTTTGATAGACTTGAAACATTTCAGGCGATTTGGGTCTGATTGCCTAGGCCCATGCGGAAGGCGTGGGCTATAGCACACAAAAATGAGGGAATCGGGCGGAATTTTAGAAGGTCGGGCCCGTGCGGAAGGCGTGGGTCTTAGCACACGAAAATAAATGAATCAGGCTGAATATCAGTTTTATGGCTAAAAAATGCCAAAAACATGGATTGGTCATGGCGGGGCGGCAATTAAGGTTCCTTAGGTAATTTTGGATAGTCTATAAAAATTTAAGGTGAACCGGGTCCGGGAGCGTGGGCCCATGCGGAAGGCGTGGGCTACATCACACGATATTTCGGAAATCAGGCGGAATTCGAATTTTATAGCCGTAAATTGCCAAAAAAATATGGAACTGTCATGGCGGGGCAGCGACTATGGTTCCTTAGGTCATTTTTGATGGCTCTGAAAAATTTAAGGCGATCCAGGTCTGGGGGCCCGCTCCCATGCGGAAGGCGTGGGCTATTGCACCCGAAAATCAAGGAAACGTGTAGAATTCAAATTTTAACGCTGTAAAACGTCAAACAAATTTGGAATGTTCATGGCAGGGCGGTGACTATGGTACCTTAGGTCATTTTTGATGTCCCGGAAAAAATTAAGGCGATCCAGGTCCCGAGGCCCGGGCCCATGCGGAAGGCGTGGGCTATAGCACACAAATATTAGAGAATCGCCCCAATTCCGAGCTCCAAATCGCCCAAAACTGAAAATGGGAAACTCACTGCCCAGACTTTTCCTCTTCGCGAATGCGGTCAGTACCTCGCGTTCGCGAAGCACAAAATAACTCCCTTCCAAATTCCTCATTCGCGGAGGTGACATCACCCTCACGTTCACGAAGCACAAAACGCCTCTGCCTCAATGCCTTCTACGCGAACGCGATGCTTTGTTTCCCCCTCACTACGCGAACACGAACGCGTAGACCAATTGCCTAGGGTTCTTCGACAGCTTCCTCTCTTCTTCGCGAACGCGTAACACCTCTCGCGTTCGCGATGCACACCCAGTCCAACCTTCACGAACGCGTAGAGAAAATATTGCCAGCCTCCCAGTTCCTCTTGGCGAACGCGAGGCTCCACTTGCGAGCACGATGAAGGAAACCAGATGGTGCATAAGAAAAATTCCAGCAGAGTTCCGAGTCCAAAATCCAACCCGTTAACTATCCGAAACTCACCCGAGCCCCTCGGGACCTCAACCAAATATACCAACAAGTCCTAAAACATCATACGGACTTAGTCGAACCCTCAAATCACCTCAAACAACTCTAAAACCATGAATTACACCCCAATTCAAGCCTAATGAACTTTGAAATTTCTAATTTCTACAAATGACTCCGAAACCTATCAAATCACGTCTGATTGACCTCAAATTTTGCACACAAGTCATAAATGACATCACCGAGGTATTTCAATTTTCAGAATCAGATTCCGACCCCGATATCAAAAAGTCAACCCCCCCGATCAAACTTCTCAAAAATTAAACTTTCGGCATTTAGAGCCTAATTCCTCTGCGGACTTCCAAATAATATTCCGGACACGCTCCCAAATCCAAAATCACCATACAGAGCTATTGGAATCATAAAATTTCAAATCAGAGGTAGTTTACACATAGGTCCATATCCGGTCCACTTTTCTAACTTAAAATTTTCAATTATGAGACTAAGTGTCTCATTTCACTCCGAGTTCCTTTCGGACCCGAACCAACTAACCCGATATAACATAATATAGCTGAATAACACAAAAAGAAGTAGAAATGGGGAAACCGGGGCTATAACTCTCGAAATGACCTGCCGGGTTGTTACATCCTCCCCCTCTTAAACATTCGTTCGTCCTCGAACGGGTCTAGAAATATACCTGGAGTCTCGAATAGGCATGGATATCTGCTCCGCATCTCCCGCTCGGTCTCCCAGGTGGCGTCCTCCACAGGCTAACCTCTCCATTGCACCTTCACAGAAGCTATATCCTTTGACCTCAAACTTCGAACCTGCCGATCCATAATAACCACCGGCTCCACATCATAAGTCATATCACCCTCCAACTGAATTGTGCTGAGATCCAAAACATTTGACGGATCTCCAATATACTTCCAGAGTATGGAAACATGAAACACTGGATGCGCACTCGACAAGCTGGGTGGAAAGGCAAGCTTATAAGCTACCTCCCCTATTCTTAGAAGCACCGCAAAAGGCCCAATGAACCGGGGGCTCAACTTGCCCCTCTTCCCAAACCTTATAACACCCTTCATGGTTGATATCTTCAGCAAAACCTTCTCCCCAACCATAAAAGACACATCACGGACCTTCCTATCCGCGTAGCTCTTCTGCCTAGACTGCGCCGTGCGAAGCCTTAGAAGCTGTAGCATCTACCCACTCCAAAGCCTCAACACCTACATGTCCATTCCCCTCATCATACAAAATAATAGCTTTGTAACCTGCAGCATTATCAAATTGTTCACTTGTAGTAGTAATAGGTCGATCACCTCCTGCTAATGTCACTATATCACTTCCATTCCCTCGATCTTTCAACACCCTTTTTCCCGATTCTATAGCCATAGCTTGAGACATCCTAGCTAAGGTACGATCGACAGGAACAATAGCAACATTCTTTGAGATCCCAGAATTGTTGAGAATATGCTTCTGCCCAATGTTTCGCCCGTGCAGCGCCTGCAGTTCCCATCGCTGCAGGCCAACCTATATCCTTTGCCAGGTTTTCAAGCACGATCCTGTGCCTGTTAGTGGAACTCGCCTATAGGGCTCGCCACAACTTGTGCTTCCTGTAAGATGTCTAGGCACTTGGCCCTAGACATGTCGTGGGGCTTTATCTTAGGATCATAATCCATGCGCGCCCTAGGGGATTGTCTTAGGACATGTCTTGTCCCTCGCCCAAGACTGAGCATTGCTCTCGTGTGCAGAGCCCAATCCTCAAGCTTGTCACTCGCCTAGTGCATCCGCAACTAGCTCGTGCCTCGCCCGAATAAGGCAACCTTTAGTCCTTGTCTATTGACATGCACGTCTTTCGGGCCATGCCCATACATAGCCCTCGCGACACGGTTCCATTCCGAATAGTGTAGTGTGGCCCCACACCTGCATGTTTAGGAAAACGGACCCTTACTTGCATGGTTGAACCCAAGCCATGTACACAAGTCGACACATGATGCCCCTAAGATATGTATGTCAAGTATCCAATCGGTACAGAGGTCTCCTTCTAACATTCGGTAGCCCGCGGGGCTGGCCATCCCACACATCGAGCCTCCAACGCCACTTTGGTGCCCAACGCTAGCTCGAAGGCATTGCTCCATCCATAGAGTTCCCAAACTCGTATGGATACCTAGGACACTCCTTTGAGTCATCCAGGCAGGCCCTTGAGGTCGCCCCCAAGGTAGCGCGTTCAATACGGCTTGGTGGAAGTACATATGGGGGAGGCAGGTCGGAGCTTTCATCACCTATACCCCCCTTATATATGCTTAAAATTAAAAAGCCTAAGTTTTCTGAGTAGACAGATCTACGTGAAACAATTAGAAAAGCCTTTTCTCACCAGTTCTTTGCCGAAGTCAAAACCCCAAAGTGCGGGTTGTGACATCCTCCCACACTCATAATGTCATCGTCCTCGATGACACATCATGGCCTAAGACATCCCGAAGTCTGCCAGCCATGTCGGCCAGGGATATTTCCATACTCCTAACATAGTCCATACCACCAAATAAGCATAAGGAAGAAGAAGAACGGAAAACACGTAGAATATTTTCTCACATCTTTCACACGATAAAGCTCGCTCATGTACGTATACAACTACACAAATATCAACAACAAGAATGCCCCCAGGCCATAAATCATCACAAATCAATCCTTGATACAGCCCACCTTGTCTCGCCACGTGTGCAATAGTAATATAAATACCTGCCTTGTCTCGCCACACATGCATAATAATATTCTCAACTTGTCTCGCCACATGCGCAACCCACACACATATATATCCTACCTTGTCACGCCGCATGTGCAAATATCAATAGTAATAATAGCACGGCAAAAACCTCGTGCAACCCCATAACAACAACCGTACGGCAGAAACCTCGTGCATCCCAATAATAACAACCGCACGGTAGAAACTTCGTGCATCACTACAACAAATACAACAACAACAATGGCAATAATACAAAGTACGACAAGTAAATCAACTCAAGAACTTTTAAATCACAGGAAAATGTGGGACCAAATCACAAGGAATAACCACAGTAAAGAATGCTAGGCGTAAAGAGAACAACTCAACAAAGGAAAACTAATGTGTATCAACGATCCCACAATATACATTTCAACAATAGGGAAACTAACACGAGTCAAAATATTCCAAATAAAACAAGTCGACTAAGATATAGGATATATAAAACTTCTTTTAAGGTTGAGAAATTACTAAGGATTTTCAACAATTTAATTAACGATAAGCAGCGGAAAGATAATCATAACCTCAATTAAGACTGAACAAATTATAGAATGAAATAATATAAATTCCAAATAAAGATAAGCAGTTATGAAAAGATAGCGTGGCTATAAAAGAGATAACAGTTTCAATTAAGGCACATATGAATCAAGTAACGATAATAGTGGATCATGAAGCAATTTATTCTAATTAAGCAGGTAGATGTGAATCTAGTAATTAAGATATATAATCATAACAAGAACAACTGCATATTCAATGAATACAAGGACCTAAGAACCCTAAAAGGCCAACTTTCCACAAATAAGTCCGTGCACGCACTCGTCACCTCGTGCACACAGGCTACAATCAACATAGAAGACTCAAATCCTAAGGGGCAAATCCCCCACACAAGGTTAGGCAAGATACTTACCTCGAACCAAGCTCAAACAGTCCGTAAGGATGCCTTTTCTTCAATTATCCGACTCCAAGCTTTCACCCGTTAAGCATCCGAAACACACCCGAGGCCCCCGGGACCTCAACCAAACATACCAACCAATCCTAAAATACCATGCGAACTTAGTCGATCTCTCAAATCCCATCAAACAACGCTAAAATCACGAATCACCCTCCAATTCAAACTTAAAGAACTTGAAACTTCAAAAGTCTACAACCGATGTCGAAACCTATCAAATCACGTCCGATTGACCTCAAATTTTGTGCACAAGTCAACATTACGGACCTACTCCAAATTCAGGAATCGAAAAACGACCCCGATATCAAAAATTCCACTACCGCCCCAAAACTCCAAAAATTTGACTTTCGCCATTTCAAGCCTAAATGAGCTACGAACCTCCAAAACACAATCCAGACATGCTCCTAAACCCAAAATCAAATAAAATGGAGCTAACGGAACCGACGGAATTCCATTTCGGAGTCGTCTTCACACATTTCCGACTACGGTCCAAATCCTAAGTCTTAAGCTCTCATTTAGGGACTAAGTATCCCAAAACACTCCGAAACTCAAAACCAATCATCCCGGCAAGTGAAAATAGCAGAAAAAGATTTGGGGAAAGCAGTTAATAGGGGATCGGGGCTATTACTCTCAAAATGACCGGCCGGGTCGTTACATCCTCCTCCTCTTAAAGCAATCGTTTGTCCTCGAACGAGTATAAGGACATACCTAAAACTATGAAAAGATGAGGGTACTGGCTGCTCATATCCTGCTCGGTCTCCCAAGTCGCCTCCTCGACCGACTGACCCCTCCACTGGACCTTTACAGAAGCAATATTATTTGACCTGAGCTTTCTGACCTGCCTATCCAAAATGGCTACTGGCTCCTCAACATAAGATAGATCTTTGTCCAACTGGACTGAGCTGAATTCCAATACATGAGTCAGATTACCGTGATACTTCCGGAGCATGGACACGTGGAATACCGGGTGAACTCCTGCTAGGCTGGGAGGCAAGGCAAGCTCATAAGAAACCTCCCCAACTCGCCGCAATATATCAAAAGGACCAATGAACCTCGGGCTTAGCTTGCCCTTCTTCCCGAACCTCATGACACCCTTAATAGGCGATACCCGAAGCAAGACCCGCTCACCAACCATAAATGCCAAATCACGAACCTTACGGTCTGTACAACTCTTCTTCTTGGACTGGGTTGTGCAAAGTCTCTCCTGAATCACCTTCAGCTTATCCAGGGCATCCTGGACCAAATCTGTACCCAACAATCGGGCCTCGCCCAGCTCAAACCATCCCACAGGGGACCGGCACCGCCTACCATACAAAGCCTCATACGGTGTCATCTGAATGTTGGACTGATAACTATTGTTGTAAGCGAACTCTGGAAGTGGCAAGTATTGGTCTCATGACCCTCCGAACCCCATCATACAGGCATGGAGCATATCCTCAAGAATCTGAATCGTGCGCTAGGACTGTCCATCCGTCTGAGGGTGAAAGGTTGTGCTCAGCTCTACCCTAGTACCCAACTCCTGTTGTACGACTCTCTAAAACTGGGATGTGAACTGTGTACCTCTGTCTGAAATAATGGATACTAGAATACCATGAAGGCGGACAATCTCTCTGATATAAATCTTAGCCAATCTCTCTGAAGAGTATGTAGTCAACACTGGAATGAAATGGGCTGACTTGGTCAGCCGATCCACGATCACCCAAATAGCATCGAACTTCCTCAAAGTCCGTGGAAGTCTAACTACAAAGTACATGGTGATTCGCTCCCACTTCCACTCTGGGATCTCTAACCTCTGAAGTAATCCACCCGGCCTCTGGTGCTCATATTTGACTTGCTGACAGTTGAGACACTTGGCCACAAACCTAACTATATCCTTCTTCATCCTCCCCCACCAGTAGTGCTGTCTCAAATCCTGGTACATCTTTGCGGCACCGGGATGAATGGAGTACCGCGAGCTGTGAGCCTCCTCGAGAATCAACTCCCGAAGCCCATCTACATTAGGCACACAGATCCGGCCCTGCATTATCATCACACCTTCATCACCAATAGTCACATCTCTAGCATCACCTCGCCGAACCCTGTCCTGAAGAACTAGAAGATGATGATCATCATACTGGCGCTCCCTGATATGGTCATAAAGAGAAGACCGAGCAACCACACAAGCTAATACCCGGCTAGGCTCTGAAATATCCAATCTCACGAACTAGTTGGCTAAGGCCTGAACATCCAAGGCTAAGGGCCTCTCAGTTGCCGGAAGATATGCCAAACTCCCCAAACTCTCTGCCCGGCGACTCAAGGCGTCGGCCACTACATTGGCCTTCCCCGGGTGGTATAATATAGTGATATCATAGTCTTTAAGTATCTCCAACCACCTCCGCTGACGCAAATTAAGGTCCTTCTACCTGGAAAAGTACTGCAAACTCCGGTGATCAGTGTAAATATCACAGGGAACACCGTACAAATAATGACGCCATATCATCAGGGCGTGAACAATAGCTGCTAACTCGAGGTCATGAACTGGATAATTCTTCTCATGCACCTTCAACTGTCTAGACGCATAGGCAATCACCCTACCGTTCTGCATTAATACCCCTCCAAGGCCAATCCTCGAGGCATCACAATAGACAGTGTAGGACCCCGAACCTGTAGGTAATACTAATACTGGGGCTGTAGTCAAAGCTATCTTGAGCTTCTGAAAGCTCTCCCTACACTCCTCGGTCCACCTGAATGGAGCACCCTTCTGGGTCAGCCTGGTCATAGGTACTGCAATGGATGAAAATCCTCCCACAAAGCGACGGTAATACCCTGCCAAACCGAGGAAACCGCGGATCTCCGTAGCTGATGACGGTCAAGGACAACTCTGCACTGCATCCACCTTCTTCGGATCTACCTTGATCCCATCACAAGACACTATGTGGCCCAAGAATGCCACCAAATCAAGCCAGAATTCACACTTAGAAAAGTTTGCATACAATTTCTTCTCCTTCAAAGTCTGAAGCACAGTCCTCGGGTGCTGCTCATGATCTTCTCGAGATCGCGAATATACCAGGATGTCGTCAATAAACACGATGAAGAAAGAATCAATATAAGGCCAGAACACACTATGCATCAAATGCATAAAGGCTGCTGGGGCATTGGTTAGCCCAAATGACATGACAAGAAACTCATAGTGACCATATCTGGTCCTGAAAGCAGTCTTCGGGATATCCGGCTCCCGAATCTTCAATTGATGATAGTTAGAATGCAAGTCAATCTTGGAAAATGCCCTGGCACCCTGTAACTGATCTAATAAATTATTAATGCGAGGCAAAGGATACATGTTCTTCACTGCAACTTTGTTCAACTGCCGATAATCAATACACATACGCATAAAACCATCCTTCTTCTTTACAAATAAGACCGGAGTACCCCAAGGTGACACACTAGGCCGAATGAAGCCCTTATCAAGCAACTCCTACAACTGCTCCTTCAACTCCTTTAATTTAGGAGGAGCCATACGATATGGAGGAATAGAGATGGGTTGAGTGCCCGGCAACAAATCAATGCCAAAATCAATATCTTTGTCGGGCGGCATGCCCGGAAGATCAGCTGGAAACACATCTGGGAAGTCCCTCACTACTGGAACTAACTCAACTGTAGGGGTATCAATACTGACATCTCTCACATAGGCCAAATACGCATCATACCCCTTCTCAACCATTCGCTGAGCTTTAAGAAATGAAATGACCCTGCGGGGAGTATACTCTTAAGGTACCTCTCCACTCTAATCTCAGCAAACCTGGCATAGCCAGCGTCACGGTCTTAGCGTGACAATCAAGAATAGCATAATGGGGCGACAACCAGTCCATGCCCAAGATAACATCAAAATCTACCATACTGAGAAATAACAAATCGACTCTAGTCTCAAAACCACTAAGAGCAACCAAACACGACTGATATACGCGGTCCACAACAAGAGAATCTCCCACAGAAGTAGATACATAAATAGGGGGACTCAATGAATCCCGAGATATCCCCAAATATGGGGCAAAATAAGAAGACACATATGAATACATAGAGCCTGGGTCAAATAATACTAATGCATCCCTATGATAGACGGGGACGATACCTGTGATAACTGAATCTGAAGCAACGGCCTCTAAACGGGCTGGAAGGGCATAGTACCTGGCCTGGCCTCCCCCTCTAGGGCGACCTCGACCTCCCCGACCTCCACCTCGAGCTGGTTGAGGAGGTGGGGTAGTAGCTGGTGCTGGAAGAATGGCAGGAGGACCCGGTGGAGCGCATAGAGGCTAATAAGTCTGTGGAGGTGCACCCCTCCTGGCTCTGGGGAAATCTCTAACCAGGTGACAAGTGTCACCACACTCAAAACAACCTCTCGGAGGACGCGGCGACTGAGACTGACTCGGACCTGGCCTGCTAGACTGGCCGGTAATAGCACCTCGAGTAGGAGGGATACTGGATACTGGCGGTGCATAATAGAGCTCCTGAGGTCTAGGAGGAGCTAGGACACCGCTGGCTACTGGAAGTGCTGAATGAACAGGGCGACTCACAAAACCCCTACCATAGCGTGCTGCTGGTGCACGAGTTCCTAAATAATGACCAGTCTCTCGAGACCTCTTATCCTTTCTCTCCTCTCTGTCCCGGGCGAACATGCCCTCCGCTCTCCTGGCAATGCTCACTGCCTGCTGATAATTGATGTCCATCTCCAACTCCCTGGCCATACTGGTCCGAATACTGGGGTGGAGTCCCTCAATGAAGCAACGAACCCTATCTCTGACTGTAGCAACTAGAGCCGGTGCATGGCGAGCTAACCCACTAAAACGGACTGCATACTCCGACACAGTCATAGAATCCTGACGCAACTGCTCGAATTTTGCGCGCCAAGCATCCCTGAGGCTCTGAGGGACATACTCACGCAAGAACATCTCTAAAAACTGAGTCCAAGTGAGTGAGGTTGCCTTGTCCAGACTACTCAGCTCATAGGCACGCCACCACTGATATGTTGCTCCCCTCAGCTGGAAAGCGGTGAAAGAAACCCCACTCGTCTCCACAATGCCCATAGTGCGTAGAATACGATGAAACTCCTCAAGAAAACCCAGAGCATCATCTGAAGCTAGTCCGCTAAAAGTAGGTGGGTGGTACTTCTTGTACCTCTCAAGTTTGAGCTGCTCTGCCTCAGAAGCAGCTACCCTGATCTCATGTTGAACCAGAGCCACTGGGGGCATAGGAATATTCTCTGGGGCCTGATCAACCTGGACCCTCTGCTCAGGGGTGCGGGCTGCGGGAGTCTGTGCCCCTTCCCCGGCCTGAGATGTAGTGGGAGCTATCAGAAATATTCCAGCCTGAGCCAGAGTGCTGAACATGCTCAAGAACTGAGCTAAAGTCTCCTGGAGGGCTGGAGTAGCAATAGGGATCTCCGGCGCTGGCCCTCCAGCTGGAGCTGCTGGGGGCTTCTCTGACGCAGCTCTCACAGGTGCTCGGGCTATACCGCGTGGTCGTCCTCTACCCCGACCCCTGCCTCTGGTGGCTTTGGCAAGGGGCTCGGGTGCCTGATCGTCGGTCCTCCCATTGCGGGTCCTCACCGTCTGTGAGAAAGAATAGAATAAAATCTTAGAAGTTTTTTGGTGTCAATAACTCTCACGACAAGGAAATCAAAGGAAAATGATTGTTCTTAACAGTTACATAGCCTCCCGAAGATAAGTACGGACGTCTCCGCACTGATCCGCGAGACTCTAATAAACCGGCTTGTGACTCGCGACTCCTACGAACCTAGTGCTTTGATACCAACTTGTCATGACCCCAAATTATCCCTCTGTAAGGTGTCGTGATGTCACCTAGTCCTTACGACTAGGTAAGCCTAATATTGCGAAAAATACAAAGAAACACAACATCTTAAAGATAAACAATATATTATAAATAGCCAAGAGTAGTACCACTTGGCATATATAAAATAATTTCCCAAAACCCGGAATATCACTAAGTCACAAGCTGCTATAATCTATGTAGCTCTATACAAAAGTCTGAAGATAATAAGGAAAGTCTCTAGACGAGGGAGTAGAAGGGGACTCCGAAGATCTGCAGACGCAAACAGAAATACCTTGAAGTCTCCTAGAATCAGCAACACACACTAACCCCAAGGCTGATAGCTCGTACCTGGATCTGCACAAGAAAAACATGTGCAGGAAAGGGCATGAGTACACCACAATAGTACCCAGTAAGTGTCAAGCCTAACCTCGGTCGAGTAGTGACGAGGTCAGGTCAAGGCCCTACCGAAGTAAATATAATAAATTAAACAGTAAAAGATATAAGTAGAATTTACGGTAACACAGTTAAAGAAATTCTCGAAAATTTAACAATTAAGGGAGCCCTCGGCTCAAAACAAGGTAAACACAATGGGAAATCTCTCGGGATACCATCCCGTAGTTTTAAATGAATATGCAGTACAGGGGGGAATCTCCCGGAATACGTCCGTAGTCCCAAAGTAAATATGCAGTGCTGGGGGATCTCCCAGAATACGTCCGTAGTCCGAAAGTAAATATGCAGTACATGGGGATCTCCCGGAATACGTCCGTAGTCCGAAAGTAAATATGCAGTACAGGGGGGTTTTCCGGAATACGTCCGTTGTCCCAATTTAAATATGCAACGCAAGATGAAATGACAGGTATGGCATCGAGTTATACAGTTTATACTGGACACAGATAAGGCAAATAAGGACTTAACTAAACATTACGCACAGAATGTCAATTAAGCAGTTAAAACACGTAAGCATGATTTTCTAGTCTAAACTACACAATTAAACATATTAGTACAATTAATAAGAGAAGCAATTTATGTTTTAAAAAGGTTAAACATGATTTTTGCAATAATAGCCCGTGTACGTACTCGTCACCTCATGTACACGGTGCCCACACACCAAATAATATCAAGATATCCTAAGGGGGAAGTCCCCAACACCAGGTTAGGCAAGCCACTTACCTCGAACCGCCCAAATTAACTTGATATCACGTTCTTGCCACGAGTATCCGACTCTAAATGGCCCGAATCTATTCAAAACAGTAGAATACCATCAATACGCGCTAATGGAATGAATCCCACAAGAAAAACTACAAAATTAGGCCAAAACCCGAAATTGGCTCAAACTCGGCCCCCAGGCCCATGTCCCGAAACCCGACAAAATTCATGAAACTAGAAAGCTCATTCACTCACGAGTCTGACCATATCAAATTTACTAAAATCCGACACCAAATGGTCCTCCAATCCACAATTCAAACTCCCAAATCCCTAGTCTCCAACTTCCAATTTCCACCTTAAATACACATTAACTACGTGGGAAAATACATGGCAAAGCAATATTATTGACCAAAAATAAGCACAAGGAACTTACCTCAAGAAATGCCTCGAAAATGCTTTCAAATATCGCCGCAACCCGAGTTTGCAAAGAAAAAAATAATAAAAATCGTGAAGCCCTTCGGTTTTAATCACTGCCCAGGTATTTCCGCACCTGTGCAACCTGGGCTCGCATCTGCGCAACTCACTTACCCCCCTCTGCCTTCACACCTGCGACGAAAGGGCCGCACCTATGCGCGCGCGCCTGCGGACATCACTTCCGCTTCTGCGCATCTTGCACATTTGCGAACAGCCTTGCGCATTTGTGGGCATTGCAGATGCGGAACTTCCTCGCACCTGCGACCCCAGGGCAACTCTCGACTTTCTTGCATCTGCGCCTGCAAGTCTCGCTTCTGCGAGGCCGCACCTGCGGACTCCCCACCGCAGGTGCGAAAATACCAGAACCAGCAAAATCAGAAATTCCTTTACCAACCAATCCGAAAACACCATGCGAACTTAGTCGAGCTCTCAAATCCCATCAAACAATGCTAAAATCACGAATCACCCTCCAATTTAAACTTAAAGAACTTGAAACTTCAAAATTCTACAACTGATGTCGAAACCTATCAAATCACATCCGATTGACCTCAAATTTTGCGCACAAGTCATAATCAACATTACGGACCTACTCCAACTTCCGGAATCGGAAAACGACCCTGATATCAAAAATTCCACTACCGGCCCAAAACTCCAAAAATTCGACTTTCGTCATTTCAAGCCTAAATGAGCTACGAACCTCCAAAACACAATCCGGACATGCTCCTAAACCCAAAATCACCTAACGGAGCTAACAGAACCGACAGAATTCCATTCCGGAGTCATCTTTACATAGTTCCGACTACAGTCCAAATCCTAAGGCTTAAGCTCTCATTTAGGGACTAAGTGTCCCAAAACACTTTGAAACTCAAAACCAATCATCACGGCAAGTCACAATAGCAGAAAAAGATTTGGGGAAAGCAGTTAATAGGGGATCGGGGCTATTACTCTCAAAACGACCGCCCGGGTCGTTACAATTTTCCTCGCACCTGCGACCCCTAGCACTCCCCCACTTTTTCGCTTTTGCGCTTGCCTCTCCGCACGTGCGCTCTCGCACCTGCGGTCTCTTCGCCGCAGGTGCAAAAATACCAGAAGCCTGAAGACTTAGCAGTAACACAAATCAAACTTTTAATCTATTAAGCACCCGAAACTCACCCGAGGCCCCCGGGACCTCAATCGGACATATCAACCAATCCTAAAACACCATACGAACTTAGTCGAGCCCTCAAATCACATCAACTAACGTTGAAACTAGGCATCGCACCATGAATCAAACTTATAAATTTCATATCTTTCAACTTCTAAAACCCATGCCGAAACCTATCAAATCAACTCGGAATGACGTCAAATTTTGTAGGCAAGTCCCAAATAGCATAACGGAGCTGTTCCAACTCTCAAAATCGCATTCCGACCCCGATATCAAAAAGTCCTCTTCCAGTCCAAATCTCCAAAAAATTGACTTTCGCCATTTCAAGCCTAAATAAGCTACAAACCTCGGATTTACAGTCCGGACACGCTTCTGAGTCCAAAATCACCCAACGGAGCTAATGGAACCAACGAAACTCCATTCCGGAGTCGTCTTCACATAGTTTCGACTACGGTCAAAATCCTAAGACTTAAACTTCCGTTTTAGGGACTAAGTATCCCAAATCACTCAGAAACAACTGGTAACCGAATTCAACCACGCATGCAAGTCAATACACATAATATGAAGGTGCTCAGGGCCTTATGCCGCCGAACGAGACTTAAATTCTCAAAATGATCGGCCGGGTCGTTTCACTACTGTTGCATTCGCAGGCTTCGGAGTCACCTTCAAGTTTTCATTTTGCACTGTTTATTCTTATTTCTGGATAGTTGTATTTAGAAGCTTTCTAGCAAACACTATGTAGAGCTTATGACTTGTACTGCCGGGTTTTGAGAATTGTTAATCTTTAAGAGATTTCTATTTCAAATTGTTAGATGTTGTTTAAATAATGTTGTTGCTTCAATTAATGTTAGGCTTACCTAGTCCTTAAGACTAGGTTCCATCACGATACCCAAACGGAGGGGATTTTGGGTCGTGACAATTAGCCAATATAGAAAGCCCTTGATGTTATTCTTCCTTTAACTAGGCAATTGGGAAACCATCTCAAGAGTCATCATCTCGAATATGATTTAACAACAATTGATGCCAGTTCTACATCATAATGTATTACCATTCCTGAGAAGCCTCAACCTCTTGTCGAAATACCCGAGTTGGAGCTTGATAATTTCAATTTGTTGTTCGTCAATTGGCTCATTCAAGTATCCCTTCCTCCTACTAGTTTGGATGAGCATTGCCTACGGGATTCATTTAAAATGCTCGGCCCAAGAGTAAAACTATGGCCTGCGGCCAAGTTTCAAGCAGTACTTGGTGAAGTTTTAAAAAGCATGCGGGAAGAAGTAAAGGTGTTAGTGGACCAAGTTTCTTCCAAAGTGTGTATAACTCTTGATTTCTGGGAATCTTATGAGCGACTCCATTATATGAACATGGATTGATGAAAACTGGTCTTTTCAGAGAGTGGTCTTGATATATGTCAGATATCTTCTTGTTGTTGGGCAGAAATTTCCCTTACTCTGTTTAAGGTCTTCAGGTTTTATTACATTGACGATAACAAAGTCATTTGTTGCACAAATGCATGCAATAAACTCAAAGAAGATAGGAAATCCAGATAGCCAGACCCTTTTACTTTCTTCCATGTGCTGCTCACACTTTGAATTCTATAACAAATGATAGACTGAGATACTCGGAGTCAATAATCTCCAAAACAAGGGAGTTTGTCCTAAAGATGAACACATCATTGGAGTCAGGATTTTCTCCAGTGTTGCAGTGCTTATCAAGAAGGATTTTGGAAGTTCCCTATTGATGCCAAGGGCGGCTCAATAAAATTAATGGCCTAAAGCCAAATTTTATTAAAAGGCCTTATACTTTTTTATGCTAGAATTCATATACGTATGCACACATACATATGCAAAATAAAAACAATTATTACCATTTTTTCGTGCTTGTTGTTATAATATAATATTCTTGAATGATATCAAAAATTTAATTTTACATAGTAATAATTTTATTTATATTAGTCAATGATAATTTGAATAAATAAAATATTAGGCATGTATTTACAATATAATTCCTTTGATATTGTTGTAAAAAATTATATTTACCAATATGAAAATATAAGTAGTTTAATTCAAGGTTCTAAAGTATTTAACTATTAAAGAATAGACAATCTATTTTTCTTTCTCTTTTACAAAATTTTTATTCTTTTTATTTTCTGCAAACTGTAATATTGTCTAAGCTAAAATAAAATCATAAAATTCACTATAAAAATTTTTTTGAGCCTCAAAATCTCGAGGGCCTAAATGAAGGTTTTATTAGGCTCCCTCTTGAGCGACCATCCATTCTTGACATTCTTAATTAAACTTTATAGAGTTCCAATTAATATAAGACAACAATGACAAGAACACTAAAGACAGTGAATGTGCCATTCAGTTAACAAATGCGAATGAAGTTGATTGAAAAACATGTTTATGTGACAATGGTCTCAATGAAATTGGTGGCTAAAATTAAAATATATCAAAAGACCCTTGAACTTTTTCATAAAATTCATAGAAAAATAAGGCTCTAAAAAGGCCTAATGTGAGAGCGCAATGCATATGCATGATATGTCGGATAGGCGCACGTCATGATATTAAATTCTTCTCTATACAAAAATATGGTATTAAGTGAAAATAAAAAACGAGTGAGCGCATTACTCATCGAGATTTTTTTTAATATGGCAACACTTGCCTCAAAAAGTTTTTAGTTAAAAAAAGAGACACAAAAGAACTTGCTTTTTAACATATGGATGTGCCAAAAGGAATAACTAATTTAGAGAATCTGAGTTAAATTAGAAAGTAAAATCGTAAGAAACATGAAAACAAAAAGTATACATAGAAGAAAAGTAAAATTGATAAAAAGGTAAATATATTATTTAATTTAATGAGATAAAAGATTTATCATATTACTCCCTTCGTCCACTTTATCTAATTTTTTGGCCTTTTTTTGTAGTCCAAAATATTTGATTTTTTTTTTCAGATTTCAAGAGTGAATTAATTATTTATTTATTTAGAAATTACTTTTGGAGTAAATAATATTGGAGTATGTGTTACATTTATTTTCCAATGCACTTGGATTCATCCATCTCAGATTGGCATTTTACTTGTCTAGTAGTCTACGTACTACTTATTATAAAATCTGATGATCATTTCATCTCCTACAATTCATGTTAATTATTTTTGTAAAATAAAACTAGAGAGGAAATGTTGAAATTTCTTTGCTCCATTTTATGGTTCGTTGACGTTTTTAAATTGAAATTACATGACAATTTGAGATTTCTTGTTGAAAATTTGAAATAGTCTTTGATGCTCACAAAGTTTTCAATGAGTTATGTCGGTTGCTTCGAGTTCTGGGAGTTGCTAATCATCACATCACAAATCCCAAATCCCAAAATGGCATTATGTCAAATATAAAATAAAATGTGAAGAGGTAGTAAAGGTCAATATAGTCAATTTTATTGCTAATTAATGTTAAAAGATGAATTTCTTAATATGTGTGAAAACAATCAAAAATAAATAAATAAAGTGGACCTGAGGGAGTAACTCATTCAAACTTATCTCTACCAAATTAAAAAAGGAGATTTCTTTCCTTCCTATACAATATTTGAAACTTATTTAATAAATTTGTCCAAGTTTTGTATATTACTCGCCCTAAACAAATTTTTCTTACAATTTATATACAATTCATTATTAGTGCCTTAAATTAGGGGATTCTTGTCTTGAAAGATAGCGTAACTGAAGGGAACGAAGTTCAAATTGTCTTTCCATCTAAATAAGACTCCTTCCAGTTGTGTGTTACCTATTTTAAGCCATAATTAGCGTAACTCTTCTCTCTTTGCCATAATTGCATATTTTAAAAAAAGAATAATGTATGGTACAACAACATACAAAATAAAAATAAATTTTATATAAATTTAATATAAAATTTGATATATCTACAACTACATACATACTAAAAATAAATTCCAAACAACTAATTATACAGTATACAACTTATTTACAACTTTCATACATCATTATTACCCAATTAAATACAACTACAACATCATACAACTTAAATACAAATTTTATACGATATGTCTTTTGTATGTATTTTGTATATATTTTGTATGTGGTGTGTTCTTCTGCTTTTTCTTCGAATTTCAATCTGAAAATCCAGCCAAATCAAATCCAATCTTCACCAAATACCCTCAAAATCGAGATATAAACTCTATAGAATATTCCCAGTCATTTGCAATAACACCCAATCCAAACAAATAATATTTTTTGAAAATCCGAATTCAAATTCAAAGTTTCGAAACTTTTTAATGGTTGTGAATGGTGGAGAGTCAAACACCTTCAAAATTTATTGATTGACATTTTTAATTCGAACACTACAACCAAATAATTAATATACATCTACTGCTAGCCCGCCATCGGAACACCAACTAGAAAAGGGGAAGTCCGAAAAAGCTCCAAACTCCAGCCATGGCAAAATTCAAATCGATAAAAAATTAATCCCTTTCTTCGCCAATATTGTTAGAGAAAATTATGAGTTTTAAAAGAAAAAACTTTGTAGAAATCGGTGTAGAAAGAGAGTTGTTTCAAAGAGAGAGAAGAAAATTCTTTAGAAAGATTAGGGTTTGTCTTGGTAATTAAGGAATTGTGAGAATTTTTAGGGATTTACTAAATTAAAAGGCTACGGGATACTCATTTAAAACTAATTTGTATATAATTGATAAATTATATATGACCATGTAATTAAGTTAAAACTTTATTGTGGAGGGTAATTAAGTTCCATATGTAGTGTAGGGAGGTAAAAATCTCTTTGAATAAAAATATTAAAATTTAAAATTTTTTATTAACTAATGTATAATTATAAATTATATATATTTTTGGGGACTTAAATATTTGGGGTCCTAAGGCAAGGGTTTCGCCTGCCTTACCCTATAGCCGCCCTTGAATGATGCTTCAGCTCGTTGGAGTGGCCAACACAATTTGCTTGAAATTTCAAGGAAAATGATACCATATTGGAGATGTTAGAACTTCTACATGTATAGATGAGTGTCACGATCCAAAATCCCACCACAGGCGTCGTGATGGCACCTAATTTTTAAGACTAGGTAAGCCGATTTAGATTACCTTTTGAAGCCATTTATTTTTTATTTTTATAAAAACTAACAGCGAAAATAATTATAATATACAACCTCCCAAGACTGGTAGTATTGAGTCACAAACTCTAACTGAATACATGGAATGATCACGAGAACCGAATATAGAGTACTGTTTGATTACAAATTAACAGTACAATGAAATGAAAAGACTCCAAGGGAATGCAACGGCCAAGCAACTCTATCTTGAATCCTTACGATTGCGCTTTCACTTTGCTCAAGTCCGATATCTTCAATACCTGGCTCTGCAAAAAAATGTGCAGAAGTGTAGTATGAGTATACCACGGTCGGTACCCAGTAAGTATCAAGACTAACCTCAATGGAGTAGAGACGAGGTACAGTCAAGACACTTACTAGTCTAATAACCTGTGCAATATAACATACAAAATAATAGGAAATAAATAATAATAAGGGCAGGATAAAACAACCAGTGATATGCACAACAGACAACAAGAATACCATTAATATCACTCAATAATTAATAAACACAATTACACCTAATTAAATCAAGTCCTTCAAATAAATGTCTTTCACATATAATTCTTCCAGATAACTCTCTTTCAAATATAATTTTCTCAAATAATTATTTTTCAAATATAATTCTTTCAATAAATCTTTTCAAATATAATTTCCTTAAATAAATATCTTTCAAATACAATTCTTTCATATAATACTTTCTAAGTAAAAATTCTTCCAAATAAATATTTTGAATATAATTCTTTCAATTAAAAAGTCACCATGTGACACCTCATTTTATAATCATAAAAATACGGGTCTCAGCCCATTTTCATATTTTCATGGCACATCGTGCCCATAATTAAATCATCATATTTCCCCGGTACCTCGTACCCTCATTTCATATCACAACTGCACGGACAATTCACGTGCCAATTATCATTTCATCACAACACCTCGTGCCCACATTTCATATCACAACTGGACGGACAATTCACGTGCCAAATATCCTCATTATTTACTCACGACGCCTCGTGCCCACATTTCATTTTATAATCCGCCTAGCAATAGCCACATGCTCTCAATTTCAACATAAATCAGATTGTTATACCAACAACAAGATAAATTGCACAAGGTATAAAAATAAATACAATAAAATCACAACATCACATGAAAATTATCAATACCACAACCCCACATCATCACATATCTTCCCTGACAATAGCCACCCTTATCACTCCTATTGTCACCCTTATCACTCTTATAGCCACCCTTATCGCTCCGCCAAGAGAATATCAATAGCCACCCTTATCGTTTCGCCCAGACAATATTCCAACAAATACAACAATAGTAAAATGTAACCCTTATACCCACATAATATCAATGGTGAAATGCCACCCTTATCTCCCCAAAATAATAACTCACACATCACAATAATTTACACAAGAATTTAACACGACAACATAATAAAATCAATTCATATCACAATTTGCCCAATGGCCACAACCAAATTTCAAAAATATAACAAAATCAATTAATTTCACAATATATAGCCCAAGGCTCCGCACAATGTATATAACACACAAAAACAATCAATAGAGATAGAAATTACTCAACATAAAGCAAAATCTTCATTAATGCAAAAATCTAGATAATTATATTAACACTTATTCTTAAGCTCGCTTAAATTAATTATTTGCATAAGAAAATTCATATTGGAATTAATTTTCAAGAAATATTAAACCAACAATAATCACGAAATTTCATAAATATTTCAAGTAACAATCACATCAAATTATCATATAAAAACAAATTCAACAATAAGGATTTAGGCATGCATGGCAACCAGATGATTTAATAATTTTTCATAATTTCCCAATTTACTACATAGTAATGCCTAAGACTTTAATTCAATGAATTATCCACGTATAAGCCCGAGTATGTACTCGTCACCTCGCGTACACGGCTTTTTACATTTCACAAATGGCACATAAGACTCAATGTCTAAGGGGGTAATTTCCCCACTCGAGGTTAAGCAAGACACTTACCTTTTTGAAGTTAGGCCAATATTCCAAAATAGCCTTCTTACTTGAATTGACCTCCGGACAACTCAAATCTATCCAAATTAATTGTATAACTTTATTAAAATTCATCGAAAATAATTTCGGATAATAATATGTCGACTTAAAAATTTATTCCAAAAAAGTCAACAAAAGTCAACGCGGGACCCTCCTCTCGGAACCCGACATAATTTTCATGAAATCCGAATACCCATTCCGATACGAGTTCAACCATACCAATTTTATCGAATTCCAATAACAAATCGACCTCCAAATCTTAAATTTAAAGCAAGAGGATTTTTCTAAATGTTTCAATCCAATTCACTAATTTAGTGATAAAAATAATAATATATTCATGTAATTTAACCAAAATCAAGTTAGGAATTCTTACCCCAATGTTTTCCTTAAAAAACTCTCGAATAATCGCTTCACCCGAGCTTCCTTGGTTCAAAAATGGAAGAATGACGTGAATTTGGACTTTATTCTGCTGCCCAGGGGTTTGTTTTTCGCGTTCGCGATGAACAAATTCTTCAAAAGTCATTTTCAAACTCTTCTCAGACAGCCTCTAGTATAATGGTCATACCTTTTTATACAAAACTCCAAATGATGAATGGTTTGACTTTCTGAAAACTAGACTCCAAGGGCTATAACTTACATTTGTTGCTCATCTCTCAGTTCCTTATATATTACGAGATATAAGTTTCCAAAGCTAGCCATGTGCAACAGAGATTTCCAAACTCTTCCCGTACAGCCTATAGTCTATCTACCATAACTTTTTGTTCACAAAACCAAATGACAAATGGTTTAACTTTCCGAAATTTAGACACAAAGGGCTACAACTTTCATTTTTAGATTATTTTCAAATTCCTTATTGATTACGAGATATGAGCCTCTAAAGTTAGACGACGAACAATAAAACTTCCTTCTTCGTGAATGCGAAGAATAAAGTCCCAACAACAAAATACTTCTTCGCTCCTTCTTCGCGAACGCGAAGAACAGCACCAGAACCAGCAACCAGCAACAACAAAACACCCAAACTTGGTCCGGAACCACCCCGAATCAAACCCGAGGCCCCCGGTGTTATACCCTATATTTTCGTACGTAAAAATGCGTCGTAAGCAAACTAATGTAGGACCAAAAATGAGATAATATTTAAAAGTATATAAAGTAAGTTAATCATGTTACCTCTGAGGTTACAAATATTGAAGATCATGAACAACAAGTACAAAGAGGGTTGGACAGTTCAGAAGCTAAAGTAATTGAAGAAAATAATGTTTCGTCGAAAGTCGACAAGTTGGGAATGTTATACCATATACCTTTGGGGTGAGACTAGGGTGCTTAACATGATAAGGAGATTATGTTATGATTTATATTAGTCGTATGACATCCGTGTGTTATGTTTTGAAGTCAAGAGAGTTGTGGAACAAAAGTCGATGAAAGTCATCACAAGTTACATTCATAAGTTTTACTGAAACTTTGGGTCAAATGTAACTGCGATTTTCTCCCAATATACTTAGATTTATGGGGTGTTCCACCCATAAAATTAAATATCTATGAGTCTATTTTTCAATGCATTAAACCGTTTGTCAATATGACATCGGAGTAATTAGATATGGGCATTTTTATGATACTGCGCAAGCTGCTAGGTGACAAGTAGGGGTGTCACCTACTTGCTTAAATGAAAGCCCAAAAATGGGCCATTTCGGGTCGTCCAAAGAGGCCTTTTAAGGGCCTATTTTCTTCATATATTAGACTTAAAATAGAGCATAATAACCAGACATAAGCTCTGCAAAGAATCCTCCCAAAAATTTCCCACAAACCCTAATTGATTTTCTCTCCCTTTCAAGTTCTAATTGGAGGTAAAACCTAGAGTTTGAAGAACCAAGATAGGAGCTGAGTTATCCAACAAATAAGGTGAGTATACTTCTCTCTTTCATCCAGTTTTTCTTCTGTAAATTCATGGTAAGTCGTTCTATACTTGTAAGAACTCACGGGACGGTGATCGGAAGCCGTGAGTTCGAGGTATTCACTTGTAGCGGACTGTTTTGTGGACTGTTTTGTGTTGCTGTTGGGCTGCGTGTTTTACTACTATTTTGTGGAGTTTTAGACTAGGAAGGGGGTTTATAAACACCATATAAATTTAGGGTGGTTGGCTGGTCGTTCGTCATAATATTTTCGGGTCGTTTGACACTACTACGGTGGTCGTTTTGTGTACGAAGAGATTGGGGTGTGTTGGGCTGTTTTGTAGTATTTGATGGTGTATATAGGGCTGGAAAATGATGTATATATGTTGTTATTATTCTGTTCTTGTATTGTTGGTGTTATCTTGAATTTGGAGGAAGTAAGGATTATAGGGGAGATGCTGCCCGTTTTAATACAAAATAAGTTTGTCGTTCGTTGTGTGATAGTTGTACCTTTCGTAACTTAACGATAGTATTATTATCATTCTTGTAGATTAAGGTGCGAAGAGGTGAGTTCAACTTGGTTATTACAAAGATTGTGATAAGGTATGTTAAGGCTAAGCCTTCCTTCATTTTGGCATGATCTCGTAGCTACATGTGTTAGTAATGAGACAAAAGAGAAGTTCATATTCATGAATTTATTCACACTATTCTAGTCTCATAAGTTACAATATTATTCCTTATCGAGACTCTATATTCAATTTTAGTATTGTCTTCTTCCAGTCAAGAGAGCAGCAAGCCTATATATACAGTATTACAGTATTTTCATTACCATCGAGCTATAATCGATGGGCAGGCCCCTATTGGGCAACCTCTGATCAGATGAAAAGTTATATACCGAGCCTACTGTGGCCGAGCGCCTATGAGCGAGCCCAGCTTGGCCGAGATACATAGCCTAGTATGGCCGAGCGCCTATGAGCGAGCCTACTATGGCAGAGCAGTTATATATATACCGAGCCTTATAAGGCCGTACAATTATTTTACTTATTATATTGAAGGAGTTGAGTCAGTATCAGCAGGTAAGTATATCTCCAGATCATCTTTGACTCCCAGTTACTTCCAGTTATTATATTATCAGTTCAGTTTCGATTTTCAGTTATGTTATTGCCTTACATACTCGGTACATTATTTCGTACTGACGTCCCTTTTCCGGGGACGCTGCATTTCATGCATGCAGGTTCAGATAGACGGACGAGTAGATCTCCTCAGTAGGTGTTTCCCGAGTTCAGCCTGATCGGCAAGCTCCATATCTTTCGGAGTTACCAGGTCTAGAGTGTTGTGTACATCTTATGTATATCTGTATATTTGTTATGGGCAGGTCGGGGCCCTGTTCCTATCATAGTACATCTATCAGTAGAGGCTTGTAGACATATCCTGTTGGTTAGTGCAGTATGTTGGGTTTGTAGGCCTGGTATGTATAATTTGGTGGTTTGTCAGCTATAGTAGCTATGACGGCCTTTTCAGCCTAGCTTTATATTGATGTTTAGTTAGCGCTAGTTTCCATTCAATTTTATATTTTGCTTCGCAAATTGTCTTGCAAGGTGGCCCCAGGGCCAAAGTATGACATTATGTGTTCAGAGTCCCTTAGTCTCAATTTGGTACACTAGGTTAGTTGAGGCACCGGGTGCCAGTCTCGCTTCCAGGTCGGGGCGTGACAAACTTGGTATCAGAGCAGGTCTGTCCTAGGGAGTCTACAAGCCGTGTCTAGTAGGGTCTTGTTTATAGATGTGTTGTGCACCACATTATATAAGCAGGGCACTACAGGGCATTTAGGAGTTGGTCACCCTTCTTTGAAATCTAAATCGTGCTACAGAACTGAGTTATTGGAAATTTGAATTAAACTTATGTGTTGGTGTTTGCATGCACAGATGACGGTGACTAGGAAGACTACGGCTAGCCAGAGGAGAGATACAGCAGTAGGTGAGGGGACCAGCAGGGTACCCCCAGTAGATGGGGCCCAGTCTGAGGCTCAATATGAGACCCCTACTCAGCCATTACCGGCTCCTCCACCAACTACGGATATTCCTAGGGAAACCGCACATCCAGTTCCCCCTCCACTTCCATCAGATCAGGACTTAAGGAGTACGGTCAACAAATAGCTACCCAGCAACAGGCTAGGGCATCAGCTAGTGCAGGAACTTCTGAGGGGTCTGGGAGTTCAAGGGTCCGAGTGTTTATTGCTTTGAGTCCCCCAGAGTTCACGGGGACAGATCAGAGGGAGGACCCGCAGGATTTCATAGATCAGCTTCACAGGATCTTTCGTGTTATGCATGCCACGGAGAAAGAGGCAGTTGAGCTAGCAGCTTTTCGACTCCGAGATATAGCCATCCTTTGGTATGAGGGATGGGAGAGGTCCAGGGGACATGATGCACCTCCAGCTATTTGGGAGAATTTTTCAGATACCTTCCTTGACCAGTACTTACCACGGGAGATCCGACAGGCTCGAGTCAATCAGTTTCTAGCCCTTAAGCAGGGTAATATGAGTGTTCGAGAGTATAGTCTCTGTTTTGACTCATTGGCCAGATATGCACCATCCATAGTTGCTACTATGCGGGACAGGATTCACAGGTTTATAGCAGGGTTAGCCCCAGAGTTAACCGAGGCATGTGCCACCGCTGCATTGCAGGATAGTATGGATATCTCCCGGATTCAGGCATTCGCCCAGAATATAGAAAGGGGTAGGCGTCGGTAGCAGGGTACAGAGAGGGCTGAGCAAGGGCAACGTAAGGGGATGAGATTTCCCAGGTCTCAGGAGCAATATCAGGGTAGTTATAGGACCCAGTACTTCGGACGGCCACCTAGGCCTCCGCTACCTTAGTTACAGGGTTACAGGTATGACCGTTATGCTAAGTTAAGACCAGGTGAGAGCTCACGGGCGTCGGGTTTGCAGCGACAGCGAGGATCTGCGCAGACATGGTCATTTCCTCCACGGTGTGACATCTGTGGTAGAGGACACTTGGGCCAATGCCGAGCAAGTTCTGATGATTGTTATACATGTGGGCGTCTAGGGCATATGATGCGAGATTGCCCAAATAGATATTCGGGGGGAATGGCACAACCAGCGAGTTCAGCAACAGGATCATCTATGTCAGTGCATCCTTCAGGGCGCGAGTCTCAGTCTTCGGCTGGTAGAGGTCGGGGCAGAGGTAGAGGTTCCAGTTCAAATGGTAATCAGAACCGTATCTATGCTTTAGCGGGTCGACAGGACCAGGAGTCTTCACCAGACGTTGTGACAGGTATATTAACCATTTGCTCTCACGATGCTTATGCTTTGATCGACCCAGGATCTACTTTATCATATATTACCCCATTTGTCGCAAGGAATTTTGGTATAGTGCCTGAAATACTAAGTGATCCTTTTGCGGTATCTATACCGGTCGGAGAATCGATTATTGCTAGACGGGTTTACCGAGGTTGTACGGTGACAATTTGTAGTCGTCAGACCTCAGCTGACCTAGTTGAGCTAGAGATGATGGATTTTGATGCTATCATGGGCATGGACTGGTTGGCAGCTTGCTATGCCACACTTGATTGCCGAGCAAAGGCAGCTAGATTTTATTTTCCGGGTGAGCCAGTCCTTGAATGGGTAGGTAATACACCAACGCCCAGAGGTAGGTTTATTTCCTATCTGAAGGCAAGGAAAATGATTGCAAAAGGGTGCATTTATCATATTGTGCGAGTTAGAGATGCAGATGCTGAGATACCTACACTTCAGTCTATTCCCGTAGTCAAAGAGTATGCAGATGTGTTTCCAGATGAGCTTTCAGGTATTCCTCCAGAGCGAGAGATTGATTTTAGCATCGATTTGCTTCCAGAAACTCAACCAATATCC
Source organism: Nicotiana tabacum (assembly GCF_000715075.1). Lineage (NCBI taxonomy): Eukaryota > Viridiplantae > Streptophyta > Magnoliopsida > Solanales > Solanaceae > Nicotiana > Nicotiana tabacum. The sequence continues at coordinate 135,333,266 of NC_134092.1, read as the reverse complement.
GTCCCTCCGTATAGAATGGCACCTGGCGAATTGAAGGAGTTGAAGGAGCAGTTAAAAGATTTGCTGGAGAAAGGTTACATCAGGCCCAGTATCTCACCTTGGGGTGCACCAGTACTATTTGTGCGGAAGAAAGACGGCTCGCTGAGGATGTGTATCGATTATAGGCAGCTGAACAAGGTAACTATTAAGAATAAGTATCCACTTCCAAGGATCGATGACTTGTTTGATCAGTTGCAGGGGGCTAGATGCTTTTCAAAGATAGATTTGAGGTCGGGGTACCACCAGGTCAGAGTTCGGGAAAAAGATATTCCGAAGACAGCCTTTAGGACCCGATATGGTCACTTCGAGTTCCTTGTCATGTCCTTCGGGTTGACTAATGCACCCGCTGTATTTATGGACTTGATGAATAGCCTATTCCGGCCATTTTTAGATCTGTTCGTGATAGTATTTATTGATGATATTCTGGTTTATTCCCGTTCAGAGGATGAGCATGCGGACCACCTACGAGCGGTACTCCAAACCCTCCGTGATCGTAAGTTGTATGCTAAGTTTTCTAAATGTGAGTTCTGGTTGAATTCTGTAGCATTCTTAGGGCATATTGTATCAGATGAAGGGATAAAGGTGGACACTCAGAAGATTGAGGCCGTGAAATCTTGGCCTAGACCTACCACTCCGACAGAGGTTCTAGCTTTCTAGGCTTAGCAGGATACTATCGGAGGTTCGTAAAGGGTTTTTCTTCCCTTTCGGCACCATTGACGAAGTTGACACAGAAAGAAACTAAGTTTCAATGGACAGAGGCTTGCGAGCGGAGTTTCCAAGAGCTTAAGAACAGGTGGACCTCAGCTCCAGTTCTAACACTTCCAGAGGGTCTAGAGGGTTATGCCGTGTATTGTGATGCATCAGGTGTCGGGTTAGGATGTGTCCTGATGCAACATGGGAAGGTAATTGCGTATGCTTCAAGGTAGTTGAGGAAGCACGAGAGGAATTATCCGACCCACGACCTCGAGTTAGCTGCGGTTGTCCATACACTTAAGATATGGCGGCATTATTTATATGGTGTTCATGTTGATGTATTTACTGATCATGAAAGCCTACAATATATCTTCAAGCAGAAAGAGTTGAATTTGCGACAGAGGCGATGGCTTGAGTTATTGAAAGATTACGATGTTAACATTCTCTACCATCTAGGGAAAGCTAATGTTTTAGCAGATGCATTAAGTCGTCGATCTATGGGTAGCTTAGCACATGTAGATCCCGAGAAAAGACAATTAGCTAGAGAGATTCATCAATTGTCTTCGTTGGGGGTTCGGTTAGTAGATTCTGAGGATGGTGGAGTTGTACTCCAAAACACTACAAAATCATCCCTCATAGCGGAAGTCAAGGAAAGGCAGTACGAGGACCCAGAGTTGGTCGAGCTGAGAGAGCGAGTTCCGCAGCAGAAGAAACCACTGTTAGAGCTAAAGGGATATGGGGTTCTCAGATATAGGGGTCGTTTGTGTGTTCCAGATGTAGCAGGGCTACGAGACAGGATTATGTCAGAGGCACATTATTCATGGTATTCCATCCATCCTGGGTCGACGAAGATGTATCATGACATTAAGGATGTGTACTGGTGGAATGATATGAAGAAGAACATTGCTGAGTTTGTCGCCCAATATACTAGTTGCCAGCAAGTGAAGATAGAGCACCAGAAGCCTGGAGGGCTAATGCAGACTATAGAGATCCCGACATGGAAATGGGAGGCGATAAACATGGACTTTATCACGGGTTTACCTCGTTCTAATTGTAAGTTCGATTCCATATGGGTGATAGTTGATAGGCTCACGAAATCAGCTCACTTCCTACCGGTCAGATCTACACATACAGCAGAAGATTATGCCAAGTTATATATTAAGGAGATAGTGCGGCTACACAGAGTACCAGTTTCTATTATATCTGACCGTGGGGCTCAGTTTACAGCACATTTTTGGAGGTCATTTCAGAGAGGTCTAGGGACTCAAGTGAACCTCAGCACAACTTTTCATCCACAGACTGATGGACAAGCCGAGCGCACAATTCAGACGCTCGAGGATATGTTACGAGTATGTGTGTTGGATTTTAAAAGAAGTTGGGATGAACATCTACCTCTTTTCGAGTTTGCATATAATAACAGTTACCACTCCAGTATTCAGATGGATCCGTACGAGGCTTTGTATGGGCGTAAGTGTAGATCTCCTATAGGGTGGTTTGATGTTGGGGAATCTGGGTTATATGGGCCAGACCTGGTTCAAGAGGCCATAGAGAAAGTAAAGCTTATCCGGGAGCGACTGTTGACAGCTCAGAGTCGTCAGAAGTCATATTCTGACGTGCGGCGACGAGACTTAGAGTTCAGTATTAATGACTGGGTATTCTTAAAGGTATCACCTATGAAGGGCGTGATGAGGTTTGGCAAGAAAGGCAAGCTTAGCCCACGGTATATTGGGCCTTATAGGATCATTCGGAGAGTGGGCCAAGTAGCTTATGAGTTAGAGTTGCCCTCAGAATTGGAGTCTGTCCATCCGGTTTTTCACGTATCTATGCTACGAAAGTGCATTGGCGATCCTACCCGAGTGGTGCCCACGGATGATGTACAGATTACAGAGGACTTGTCATACGAGGAAATTCCAGTTGCCATCCTAGACCGACAAATCCGCAATCTACGAAATAAGGAGGTAGCTTCCGTAAAGGTTTTATGGAGGAGCAAGAATGTAGAAGAGATGACGTGGGAATCGGAGGAAGAAATGAAGTCTAAATACCCCCACCTATTTCAAACTGAAGATATGGCTCGAGATGGGATGCTACAACACAGCTCTATTCAGGCTAGCAGGTCAGCAGGTAAGCTTTTATTTTTCACTTTTAGTATTTATGATTTACGGTTGGTGAGGCAAAGTGTTGCTATTTATAAACATTGGCCATGTGGCATGCATAGTATGTTTCTGGCTACGTGCAAGTTGGTTTTAACCTAGTGTACGAAGGATACTTTGGCAAAATTTTCCAAAGTCTCTAAGAGTAAACATTCGAGGACGAATGTTCCCAAGGGGGGAGTGATGTTACACCCTATATTTTCGTACGTAAAAATACGTCGTAAGCAAACTAATGTAGGACCAAAAATGAGATAATATTTAAAAGTATATAAAGTAAGTTAATCATGTTACCTCTGAGGTTACAAATATTGAAGATCATGAACAACAAGTACAAAGAGGGTTGGACAGTTCAGAAGCTAAAGTAATTGAAGAAAATAATGTTTCGTCGAAAGTCGACAAGTTGGGAATGTTATACCATATACCTTTGGGGTGAGACTAGGGTGCTTAACATGATAAGGAGATTATGTTATGATTTATATTAGTCGTATGACATCCGTGTGTTATGTTTTGAAGTCAAGAGAGTTGTGGAACAAAAGTCGATGAAAGTCATCACAAGTTACATTCATAAGTTTTACTGAAACTTTGGGTCAAATGTAACTGCGATTTTCTCCCAATATACTTAGAGTTATGGGGTGTTCCACCCATAAAATTAAAGATCTATGAGTCTATTTTCCAATGCATTAAACCGTTTGTCAATATGACATCGGAGTAATTAGATATGGGCATTTTTACGATACTGCGCAAGCTGCTAGGTGACAAGTAGGTGTGTCACCTACTTGCTTAAATGAAAGCCCAAAAATGGGCCATTTCGGGTCATCCAAAGAGGCCTTTTAAGGGCCTATTTTCTTCATATATTAGACTTAAAATAGAGCATAATAACCAGACATAAGCTCTGCAAAGAATCCTCCCAAAAATTTCCCACAAACCCTAATTGATTTTCTCTCCCTTTCAAGTTCTAATTGGAGGTAAAACCTAGAGTTTGAAGAACCAAGATAGGAGCTGAGTTATCCAACAAATAAGGTGAGTATACTGCTCTCTTTCATCCAGTTTTTCTTCTGTAAATTCATGGTAAGTCGTTCTATACTTGTAAGAACTCACGGGACGGTGATCGGAAGCCGTGAGTTCGAGTTATTCACTTGTAGCGGACTATTTTGTGGACTGTTTTATGTTGCTGTTGAGCTGCGTGTTTTACTACTATTTTGTGGAGTTTTAGACGAGGAAGGGGGTTTATAAACACCATATAAATTTAGGGTGGTTGGCTGGTCGTTCGTCATAATATTTTCGGGTCGTTTGACACTACTACGGTGGTCGTTTTGTGTACGAAGAGATTGGGGTGTGTTGGGCTGTTTTGTAGTATTTGATGGTGTATATAGGGCTGGAAAATGATGTATATATGTTGTTATTATTCTATTCTTGTATTGTTGGTGTTATCTTGAATTTGGAGGAAGTAAGGATTATAGGGGAGATGCTGCCCGTTTTAATACAAAATAAGTTTGTCGTTCGTTGTGTGATAGTTGTACCTTTCGTAACTTAACGATAGTATTATTATCATTCTTGTAGATTAAGGTGCGAAGAGGTGAGTTCAACTTGGTTATTACAAAGATTATGATAAGGTATATTAAGGCTAAGCCTTCCTTCATTTTGGCATGATCTCGTAGCTACATGTGTTAGTAATGAGACAAAAGAGAAGTTCATATTCATGAATTTATTCACACTATTCTAGTCTCATAAGTTACAATATTATTCCTTATCGAGACTCTATATTCAATTTTAGTATTGTCTTCTTCCAGTCAAGAGAGCAGCAAGCCTATATATACAGTATTACAGTATTTTCATTACCATCGAGCTATAATCGATGGGCAGGCCCCTATTGGGCAACCTCTGATCAGATGGAAAGTTATATACCGAGCCTACTGTGGCCGAGCGCCTATGAGCGAGCCCAGCATGGCCGAGATACATAGCCTAGTATGGCCGAGCGCCTATGAGCGAGCCTACTATGGCAGAGCAGTTATATATATACCGAGCCTTATAAGGCCGTACAATTATTTTACTTACTATATTGAAGGAGTTGAGTCAGTATCAGCAGGTAAGTATATCTCCAGATCATCTTTGACTCCCAGTTACTTCCAGTTATTATATTATCAGTTCAGTTTCGATTTTCAGTTATGTTATTGCCTTACATACTCGGTACATTATTTCGTACTGACGTCCCTTTTCCGGGGACGCTGCATTTCATGCATGCAGTTTCAGATAGACGGACGAGTAGATCTCCTCAGTAGGTGTTTCCCGAGTTCAGCCTGATCGGCAAGCTCCATATCTTTCGGAGTTACCAAGTCTAGAGTGTTGTGTACATCTTATGTATATCTATATATATGTTATGGGCAGGTCGGGGCCCTGTTCCTATCATAGTACATCTATCAGTAGAGGCTTGTAGACATATCCTGTTGGTTAGTGCAGTATGTTGGGTTTGTAGGCCTGGTATGTATAATTTGGTGGTTTGTCAGCTATAGTAGCTATGACGGCCTTTTCAGCCTAGCTTTATATTGATGTTTAGTTAGCGCTAGTTTCCATTCAATTTTATATTTTGCTTCGCAAATTGTCTTGCAAGGTGGCCCCAGGGCCAAAGTATGACATTATGTGTTCAGAGTCCCTTAGTCTCAATTTGGTACACTAGGTTAGTTGAGGCACCGGGTGCCAGTCTCGCTTCCAGGTCGGGGCGTGACACCCGGAACCTTAACCAAATACACCAACAAGTCCTAAAACATCATACGAACTTAGTCGAATTCTCAAATCACCTCAAACAACATCAAAATGACGAATTACACTCCAAATCAAAATCTATGAACTTTGAACTTTCAAATTCTATAACTTGTGCCGAAACACATCAAATCAATCCGGAATGACTTTAAATTTTGTACACAAGTCATAATTGACATTATAGACCTACTCCAATTTCTGAAATCAGATTCCGACCCCGATATCAAAAAGTCCACTTCCATTACAATTCTCCAAAAATTCGACTTTCGTCATTTCAAGCCTAAATTGGCTATAGACCTCAGATTCACACTCCGGACACGCTCCTAAGTCCAAAATCACCCAACGGAGCTAACGGAACTAACAGAACTCCATTCCGGAGTCGTCTTCACACAGTTCCGACTACGGTCAAAATCTTAAGACTTAAGTTTCCGCCTTAGGGACTAAGTGTCCCAAATCACTCCGAATCGTCCGTAAATCAAATTCGACTACATACATGGGTCATAATACATATTGCGAGACTGCTCGAGACCTTAAGTCACTGAATGAGGCGTAAATTCTTAAAACGACAAGTCTGTTCGTTACAATGAGGCTCTAATAGTCAGCCAAATCTACTTTTCCTTCTAGTTTTTGCTCGCTGATTTCCTTTCTTTTAACATTCTCTATTGTTGATGTTGTAAATATCCTAGCACTAAGTGTTGTTTTCGCATCAATGAAATGCGATTTTCTCTTTCAAGAAAAACTTTGTTGTTTTTCAGGACTATCTTAAGGGGGAAAGACACGAAATGGGATTTGAAAAATATGTTTCTACTTTTACATTTAATCTACAGATCAGTTATGACTTTAATTATATTTTGCCATGCAGGAAGGTAAATCAATGGAAACGATTGTTCAGAAGTATGATGAACTACTAGGCAGTAGGGTGCTCCTGAACACGGTGGAGAAGTATGATGTGAGATCATGCATGCATATTTAGAACCCTTCTATAAAACCATCAATGATATATGCACAACCGTGATTGTTGCGATGATACTAATATTGTCCCTTTTGCTTTGTATCCTTCTTCTGAATTTCATGATGTTCTTATTTTTCCTATGATTGCTGTGATGATACTAATATTGTCTCATTTTTGTCCTTTTGGCTTTTTTGTTTTCTTGAGCCGAGGGTCTTTCGGAAATAATATCTCTACTCCTTCGGGGTAGGGGTAAGGTCTGCGTACACACTACCCTCCTCATACCCCATTAGTGAGATTTTACTGGGTTATTGTTGTTGTTGTTGATATATGCACAACCAAAGTGCTAACATTTGGTTTGGTTCTTTTGTTCATGGATCACTTGTTATCTAAGGTGATTGCACTCTGTAAAGTCTCTCAAGACAGCCCTGGCTGGGTCAAGAGTGTTGCTGGGGATATGGCCAGGGCCGGCTTTTGGGTAAAGCCACGGAAGCCCAAGCTTTAGGCCCCAATTTTAGGGAGCCCCACTTTTTACCCTATAATATTTTTTAAAATTAAGTATTTTTACTCTTATTATATGTATCTTGGAAAAAACTGAAAAGGAAAAATATCTATGTTCCTTAAAAGTGGACCCCTAACATGTAAATGTAAAATTTATGAAAGGAATCAAGTGATTATGTCTTTTCCTCCTTAAATATTATGTAAATCTTTCTACTTTCTTTCTTGGTTTCCACCATATTCAATATTTTTTTAATGTTTCTCGGTTCTCACCAAATGTTACTACTATTATATTTTTCCTTTTGTGCCTCCAAAAAATCTTATTGTTCTGTATTTTTCGTCTATCGAGCTAAAACTTACGAGAAGTATATTGTGAAAGCAATAAATATTTATTTTCACGTCAAGTTAATGAATCAGATTCTTCTATTCCAACTTTTTAGTATTAGTTTTCATCTAACATTTCTTTTGCTTGATATTTCAATACACATGCATATATTATCCTTTTAGTATTTATCAAAATTTAAATATGTCAAATAGAAAGTATGAATCCGGTTATTCAAAACTTAAGGGGAAAAAAAAGTTGAATCATTGATACAATCCCAAAAAAGAAGAGATGATAGTACTCTAGTCGATATACTCAATTAGATAAAATGACTTGATTCTTTTTCAAATAGTTATATTGCTTATAGAATAATGATATCAGTTCCTGTAACAATTATCTCTAGCCGCCCTCGACCACAAACTAGAAACTTGGAAGAAGTTTTTTAAAATTAAAATTGATAAAATCTTACTTAAAATCAACCATGGCGCAAAAAAAGTTGAATGGATTAGCTATATTACCGATTGAAAAAAAAATATTAGAAAAAATTTATAATAAAATATTTATTAATAATTTTGCATCTCAAAAAGTTAGAAAATAGATTTTAAATAAATTATAGTATATAAGATATTTTTTTTTTTTTTTTTGGAAAAAGGGTTAAAGGCCTCTTGTGCTAGTTTGGCTTCAGGCCTCCAATAGTGTTCGAGCCGCCCCTGGATATGGCTACAAAAGCCGAAAGCTATAATGGCCAGGTCTTCAATGTCCTCACATATATGGCTGCTATTCTTGATCCAAGAATAAATGATAAGCTCATTCCTAAAAGTCTCAAGTCCAAAAAGTACTTGAAGGAATCCAAAAACTATTTCATTAAAAACTATTCCACCAGCCATCTTCCTTTTTCTTACGTTGCACAAGAGCTAGGAGATGAAGGGGGGGTTTCCTTTGCAGAGGAAATTGCTCTTAAGATACGCGAAACAATGCAGTGTGGGACATGGTCCTCTACCACAGATAAGCTGACCCAATATTTCAAAGAGCTTCCTGCTGATATGAAAACTGATGTCTTGGAATGGTGGAAGGTGAAGAGCTCAAGCTACCCACGGTTATAGGTGATGGCTCGAGGCTTTTTGGCTCTACAGGCAACTGCTTTGGCGCCTGAAGACCTTTTCTGCAGCAAGCTTTGCATTGTGTAAAGTCATGAATGCAAAGTGGATTTAAGTTGAAGTATAAATCATTTGAAATTGAGAATTTAATGATAAATCACTTGAAGTGAGAATTTAATGAAGCTACCAATTCTGCAGCAGCTGAAAATTATATGACAGGTGGGATTCCAGCACCTAGTCGGTTCAGTTGATGCTAATTGTTCCGAAGCTCTTTTTTTGTTCATGTTTTGTTCTGAAGTTCTTTTTTTTGTTCTGAAGTTCATTTCCTATACAATGCTAACAGTAAAGCAAGGATTCCAGGACCTAGTTGCTGATAAAGTTTTTGTTCTGAAGATCAGGCATATTGAGGATCGAGGTCTGTTTCTTGTTATGTGTTGTGTCTTCTCACTCGACCACTTGCTATATTATTGCATGTTTGTTTATGCGAAGAATATTTAGCAGGAACACTTGCCATGTTTCTATTATATGGAAAAACCATGATGGACGACCAAGGGAAAAGTGGTAATTCTTTTAGCTGATTTTTTATTCTTTCTTATTTAAAAGTATTTTCATGTTTTCTTCCGCGTGACTCGAACCGAAGAGCTGTGGCTACGGGATGTTTTTACCACTAGCTGATTTTATTAGTTCTGCCCTATCTAATCATTGTTCACTCCACGTGTCACACAGAAAAATCTTGAAATACCTATCACGTCATCTCTTTCAGTTTTCTGAATACTTACAAGGATTGCTATTTAGTTCTTCATCTTCTTAGTTGCCCAAACAATTTCAGATCTGGTCCTCTTTTAATTTTTGCCCAGATCTTCTTTGAGTTCTCTTCGGACTTGCCAGTATCATGGCTAAAGTCGTTATTTTTCTATTTATGGAGGGAACAAATATTGAAACTTTGATATAAAAAATACAGAGAAGAAACAAAAGGAGAAGGATCCTGATGCTCCACTTTCTATCTGCTGCATGAAGTGAAGTTTTGCTGCTTTACTTCTTTAATTGGCCTTTTTGCTAAATATATATAGTTTCAGATGACACTGTAACTTTAGGGGAAAAGAATGCTTTTAATATATATTGGCGCTCCTGCTTTTATTATCTAGGATGAAATTTGGCACTTATTCTATGATTATATACCTGCAAGATTTGAAGGTGTGTACGGTCAGAACTGATTCTCAGTCATAAAGACCGGTCGAGACAATAACGTTTCAATCGAAGGGTATCCGCATGGTGAGCTCGGACGAATTCCGAAGTAGAGACGTCGAGCTTCGAGCCATAAGACCAATCAACCGCAAAACTCGATATCATTATCGAACCCGCGTTCGGATCGGACTATGGGGTAACGACGACCGACACAAGTCCCGAATATCGATGCTCCAAGGCAAAACGGAGCTCGAACTAAGACTGGGGATTCGATCTAGCACCAAGCTCGAGTCAGTGCCAAGCTCGCAAGACAAGAGCCGTTATAACCGCACCAAGGGAGAGAATTTTGGCGAGAATCAAGGGAGAGACAAACCATCATGGGTTCTCCACTATATGTATTATTTTATGTTGTTACAAATAAAGTAGTGACCATCTACTATAAAAGGGGAGATAGACTGTAATAGGGAGGGCAGATCAAGATTTCATTGTGCTTGTTCTTCTAATATTTTTCAGTCTTCCCTTCCATCATTTTCAATTTTCACAGCAAAAATACCTGTATTGTCATTTTATATCAAAGAAATTTGCATACCCTTAGAACTATATCTAAATTTAATGTTATTCGATTTTTCGGGTAAACAGTTTGGCGCCCACCGTGGGGCTAAGGGTAACGGTGATTGTCTGATATAAATCTACAGTACACTCCAGCTTACAACTTCGAATCAGCCATGGCTCTACCTATCGACCTCGAAGCCGGCCTTCAAGATGAAACCAACAACTTGGTGTCCGGGGCCGGAAGGCTACCTAACAACGGTAACGAGGCTCGAATCGAAGAACCTAAAATTCGAGCCGAAGTACCACTGGATATCAATTCGCAAATAGCTCTAGAAGCGAATCAACGTTCTGAACCAGAGAGGAGCGTTCAGGGTGGTGCTCGATCTATAGCCTGAGACACCTACAGCACGGGGGAAATCGGGGTCAGCTTGCGTATGATTTTCGAAATGTTGCAAGCCCAACATGCACCAATAGCTCAGTTGCAGAGCCGAACCCATACACAAAGCGGGCCGAACTCCAATCCACTTCTTCGAGAAGTCTCACCTAGAACGGAACCCGCCATAGTGAAATCAAACGAGCGGGAATCGGGGATTGCTCCTGAAATTGCTAAATTGCTCGAGGAACTCACGAAGCGAGTCGAAGCCAATGACAAAAAAGTGGAAACGTATAATGCTAGGGTCGATCAAATTCCGGGGCTCCGCCAATGATAAAAGTGCTCGATTCGAAAAAATTCATACAAAAGCCTTTTCCCTCGAGCGCGGCCCCAAAACCAATCCCCAAATAATTCCGTATGCTCGAAATTCCCAAATATAACGGTACGACCGATCCTAACGAACATGTCACCTCCTACACGTGCGCCATCAAAGGCAACGATTTGGAGGATGATGAAATCGAATCCGTGTTGTTGAAAAAGTTTGGAGAAACCCTCGCAAAAGGAGTGATGATCTGGTATCACAACTTACCGCCGAATTCCATTGATTCTTTCGCCATGTTAGTGGACTCGTTCGTAAAAGCACATGATGGTGCCATAAAGGTTGCAACAAGAAAATCGGACCTCTTCAAAGTAAAGCAAAGGGGTAACGAGATGCTGAGGGAATTCGTATCCCGATTTCAAATAGAGCGTATGGACTTGCCACCGGTCACAGACGATTGGGCCGTACAAGCTTTCACCCAAGGACTGAACGGGCTAAGCTCGACAGCATCACGTCGGCTGAAACAAAATTTGATCGAGTACCCTGCAATAACTTGGGCAGATGTACACAACCGGTACCAATAAAAAATCAGGGTCGAAGATGATCAATTAGGAGTTCCGTATGGGCCCGTACGACAGAACCACACAACCACTAAAAATCAAAGGGAAGCCAACAGAGAGCAAAGGTCGAACAGAGATCGATACCAACCGTATGACACAGATCGGATGAACAACAGTTCAGCACGTGACACAGTTCGGAACAACCGAAGGATTGATCGGGGGGCAAAATTCTCGGGACTTATGAGTAAGAGCGGCTTTGATAAATATACGGATCCTATAGAAATCCCTCGACTATCGGAGTATAATTTCAACATTGGTACATCCGCCATCGTATCGGCCATCGGACGTATCAAAGACACCAGATGACCTCGACCCATGCAAACCGATCTTGCCCAAAGGAATCCCAATCAAATGTGCGAATATCATGGCACCCATGGTCACAAAACGGAAGATTGCAGGCGACTAAGAGAGGAAGTGGCCCGCTTATTTAATAAAGGGCACCTTCGGGAATTTCTGAGCGATAGGGCGAAGAACCATTTTAGAGACAAGGAATTCGGTAAGTAAAACGAGCCAGAAGAACCGCAACACGTCATTCACATGATTGTCGGCGGCGTCAATGCCCCCAGGGACCGATGCTTAAACACGCTAAAACGTCAATTGTGAAGCGATCTCGAACCCAAGATCATGCACCCGCAGGGACTTTATCCTTCAGTGATGAAGATACCGAGGGAATCATCCAACCCCATAACGACGCGCTGGTAATATCCGTACTCATGAATAAAACTAAGATTAAGCGTGTGTTAATTGATCCAGGTAGCTCGGCCAATATCATCAGATCAAGGGTCATAGAACAGCTCGGCCTGCAGGATCAGGTCGTACCCGCAACTCTGGTTCTAAACGGATTTAATATGGCATGTGAAACCACTAAAGGCGAGATCACCCTACCGATAAACGTAGCCGGAACCATCCAGCAAACAAAGTTTCATGTAATCGAAGATGATATGAGATATAACGCCCTCTTCGAAAGGCCGTGGATCCACAGCATGAGAGCCGTACCCTCGACCCTACACCAGGTCCTCAAATTCCCAACATCGGAAGGTATCAAAATAGTGTACGGGGAATAACCGGCCGCAAAGGAAATGTTCTCCATCGAAGAAGCAAAATCAATATCCTCACCTTCACCAATGAAAGGATCAGGGTCAAAGCTGAGTGCCAAATAGCAATCACAGACATCAGCTTCGACCCGACCAGGTAAGCAAAACGTTGAAGAGGACGATGATGATCGATGGATCCCTCGATCCTTCGTAACCCCCGATGATTTCGATGCCACCAAATCAATAATTGAGGAACTGGAGCAAATCGTACTGATCGAACACTGGCCCGAACAAAAGGTATACCTGGGAACGGGTTTGAGCCCCGAACTCAAGAAGAAATTCATTCAATTTCTTATCAATAACATCGATTGTTTTGCCTGGTCTTATCTAGATATAACAGGTATCCCACCGGACATAACGGCGCACCAGCTAAGCTTGAACCCTATGTTTAGACCGGTGAAGCAAAAAAGAAGGCCCAGTCCGAGGAAAAGCACGCATTCATAAAGGACGAGGTAACCAAATTTCTCAAGATAGGGTCCATTCGGGAAGTAAAATACCCCGAATGGTTAGCCAATGTGGTTGTTGTACCTAAAAAAGAAAACAAACTTAGAATGTGGGATTTGAACAAAGCATGCCCCAAAGATTCCTTCCCACTACCCAACATCGATCGTATGATCGATGCCACGGCCGGCCACGAGATTCTCACCTTTATCGACGCCTATTCCGGGTATAATCAAATTCAAATAAATCCGGACGATTGGGAAAAGACTTCATTTGCGACCTGATATGGAACATATTGTTATAACATAATGCCCTTCGGGCGAAAAAATGCAGGAGCTACTTATCAACGCCTAGTAAACAGAATGTTCGAAGAACAAATAGGTAAAACGATGGAAGTTTATATTAATGACATGCTAGTTAAGTCCCTGCGCGCAGAGGACCATTTGGCCCATTTGCAGGAAACGTTCAAGATTCTGAGGAAATTCAACATGAAGCTCAACCCCGAAAAATGTGATTTCGGGGTCGGTTCGGGCAAGTTCCTCGGCTTCATGGTCTCAAATCGGGGAATTGAAATCAACCCCGACAAAATCAAGGCCATCGAAGACATCACCATCGTGGACAGCGTGAAAGCTGTACAAAGGTTAACGGGAAGAATTGCAGCCTTAGGCCGGTTCATTTCAAGATCATCGGATCGAAGTCACAATTTTTTCTCCCTACTCAAAAAGAAGAACTACTTCGCCTGGATGCCGGAATGCCAACAAGCGTTATAGGAATTGAAACGATACCTCTCGAGTCCGCCACTGCTTCATACTCCGAAAGCAGACGAGCAGCTCTACCTGTACTTGGCGGTATCAGAAATCGTCGTAAGCAGCGTCCTAGGTCGAGAAGAGCAAGGTACGCAATTTTCCGTTTATTACATGAGTCAGACCTTAGGAGAAACAGAAACTAGGTATCCGCACTTAGAAAAATTGGCACTTGCCCTGGTAAGCGCATCTAGAAAGTTAAGGCCATATTTCCAATGTCACCCCATAAGCGTATTAACCACCTACCCACTCCGAAATATCTTACATAGGCCCGAACTATCAGGCCGATTGGCCAAATGGGCCATCGAACTCAGTGGATACGATATCGAATATCAATCCCACACGACCATCAAGTCTCAAATTTTGGCAGACTTCGTGGCCGACTTCATGCCAACCCTCATACCCGAAGTCGAAAGGGAACTCCTTTTGAAATCAGATATATCGTCCGGGGTATGGATCCTTTTTATGGAAGGTGCTTCGAATATAAAGGGGTCCGGGTTAGGCATAGTTTTAAAACCCCCCACGGGTAACATTATTAGGCAAGCTATTAAAACTATCAGGTTAACTAACAACGAGGCAGAGTATGAAGCCATGATTACAGGTCTCGAACTAGCTAGAAACTTGGGAGCAGAAATCATTGAGGCGCACTGTGACTCTTTGCTGGTAGTGAGTCAAGTAAACAAAACCTTCGAAGTCAGAGAAGGTAGGATGCAAAGGTATCTGGACAAACTGCTTATCACCTTACACCATTTCAAACAATGGACCCTACAGCATGTCCCCCGAGAACGGAATAATGAGGCCGATGCTCTAGCAAATTTGGGATCGTCGGTCGAGGTAGGTGATTTGAGCTCGGGGACTGTCGTCTAACTTTCAAGATCGGTAATCGAAGAAGGGCCCGCCGAAATAAATTCTACTAGCTTAACCTGGGATTGGAGAAACAAGTATATTGAGTACTTAAAAAAAGGAAAGCTCCCTTCAGACCCTAACGATTCCAGGGCCCTACGGACTAAAGCTGCTCGATTTACGTTGGCTGCAGACGGAACACTATATCGAAGAACATTCGATGGACCGATGGCGGTGTGTGTGGGTCCGGGAGATACCAATTATATCCTCCGGGAAGTACATGAGGGCACTGTAACAATCACTCCGGCGCCGACATATTAGTCCGAAAAGTGATCAGAGCAGGGTATTATTGGATCGATATGGGAAAAGATGCGAAAGAATTTGTTCGTAAATGTGATAAATGTAAGAGGTTTGCGCCAATGATCCATCAAGCCGGGGAGAAACTTCACTCGGTCCTATCCCTGTGGCCATTCATGAAATGGGGGATGGACATCGTCGGCCCTCTGCCGTCAACCCCATGTAAAGCCAAATTTATTTTATTTATGACTGACTATTTTTCTAAGTGGGTTGAAGCACAGGCACTCGAGAAAATAAGAGAGAAAGAAGTCATAGACTTTATTTTGGATCATATCATATGCCGATTCGGGATACCCGCCGAAATAGTATGCGACAATGGGAAGCAATTCGTTGGCAGCAAAATCACAAAATTCCTCGAAGATCACAAAATAAGAAGGATATTATCAACACCATACCACCCCAGTGGGAAAGATCAAGCCGAATCAACGAACAAGACTATTCTTCAAAACCTGAAGAAGAGATTGAATGTCGCGAAAGGAAAATGGAGAGAAATCCTGCCCGAAGTCCTTTGGGCATACCGAACAACGTCAAAATCCAGTACGGGGGCGACCCCGTTCTCCTTAGTATATGGTTCCGAAGCATTGATACCAGTCGAAGTCGGTGAACCTAGTCCAAGATTTTGATTCATGACAGAAGAATCAAATAACGAGGCCATGAACACCAGCCTTGAACTATCGGACAAAGGACGAGAATCTGCCCTCATCCGACTGGCCGCCCAAAAGCAACGAATCGAAAGGTACTATAATCGAAGAACTAAACTCCGCCATTTCAAGCCCGGGGACTTAGTGTTAAGAAAGGTCACCATCAATACTCGGAATCCAAACGAAGGAAAATTGGGACCAAATTAGGAAGGACCATACCAGGTGCTCGAGAACATTGGAAAAGGATCATACAGACTCGGCATCATAAACGACAAACAGCTATCAAGCAGTTGGAATGTATCACATCTAAATCGGTACTACTGCTAAGGCACGGCCTTTCCATATTCATCTAACTAGCCCATGCAGAAGTCCGAACGAGAGATAAAGAAGATATTCCAATCAAGAGCACGCGTTGCACTCTTTTTCCCTTAGACCGGTTTTCTCCCAAATGGGTTTTTCGGCAAGGTTTTTAATGAGGCAACCATCGATCGTGCTGCACTTTCAACAATATCCGAGGCCTCTTTCCGACAGACCTCGAATACCGGGGGGGCATCAGGGCCCTCAAATACATTGAGTTCAGATACAAGAAAGTCATCTCACAACAATAGGGTTCCAACAGGAAAAATTATAAGAGCCAAATGGTCAAAATGAACCATGCTCGTATAGATTGGCCCGAACATGAACACATGTGCAATGACTTGAGATTTATTGTTCAACCAGAATTAAGATTCACTCGATTATTATGCCTATGGGCTACTGTTATTCCGAGTTCGAGCAAGCACTCACTCGACCATTAAGCCTACGGGCTGCTGTTATTCCAAGTTCGAGCAAGCGCTCACTCGACAATTAAGCCTACGGGCCATATTATCTCGAGTTTGAAACACTCACTCGAATATTAAGCCTACGGGCTACTGTTATTCCGAGTTCGAGCAAGCTCTCACTCGACCATTAAGCCTATGGGCTACTTTCATTCCAAGTTCAAAATAATCACTCGAATATTAAGCCTACAGGCCACATGATCTCAAGTTTGAAACATTCACTCGACGGCTAATAAGCTACTTTCACTCTGATTTTACATTAACTCAACCATTACATTACACCTACGGATTATGTTCCCTCAAAGTTTGAATCATCGACTCAACAAGCAAACCCAGGGGCTACAAATCTGATCGATCAGAGAAACTACAAGGTCAACATTCGATTAAAAGTCTTCACAAAACAAAAACAAGTCAACCTGATTACACATGTATATACAAAATTTGCCTACAAGATTAATGTACAAACATCAAGAATTAGAAACTAAGCTTCCTGGTCGAGCTCTTCCCTGTCCTCGGATCCGATTTTTCTACCATCATCATCATCGTCATCAGAAGCCAAGGCTTCAGCTTCCGCTTCGAGCTCTTTTGCCTTTTTTACCTCTTCGGCAAGGTCGAAACCTCGAGCGTGTATCTCCTCGAGGGTCTCCCTCCGAGACCTACACTTAGCAAGTTTGGCAACCCAATGAGCTCGAGTATCAGCGGTCTTCGCCGCTTTCCGGGCCTCCATCTGAGCAGCCTCAGCATCAGCCCGATATACAGCAATGGACTTATCCACCAAGACTTTCGACGACTCAACCTCTGCCTTAGCCTCAGCAAGTCGTGTTTCAAGCTCCTCGATCTTCTTAGCTTGAACCGACCCCTTTTGCTTGACACTTCGAAGTTGAACGTCGGCCGATAATAATTTTGGTAAGATGGTTTCTTTTTCCGCTGCCAGGCGGTCGAGGGTCTCCTTCCACCGATTGCATTCAGCTCGGATTTGATCGACTTCTTCTCGAAGTAACCCGATCTTTTTGATCTTTTGCTGTAACTGAGACAACGAAGGGTTAACTTCCACGGTTGAGTCAAACCCATACTTTAACAGAACGAGGCTCACCTACTTATCAAGCTCGACCCCTTCTTCACGAACCTTAGCCAAATCCGCTTGGAGGTTCTTTATAGCCTCGTCCTTTTGGCTGTAAAGATGCCGCAGGGCATCTCTCTCACCTGAGACCTTCCGAAGCTTGGCCTCACACTGGCTAAAATCGACTCAAAACCTACCAATGGCCTGCACAGTAAGAAACACGAAGTCAAGTATGGAAAAGAACAAATAAACGAAGTATGGAAGAATCATTACCCAAGTAATGAAACGCTGAGCCTCCTCCAATAAAAGATAAGCGTCACTGATATCGGAACCGTCGTCGACTCTAGTAAAACAATCCCCGAAAGGATCCCCTGCACCAGAGCCTGCACCGATATCAGGAGTCTTCAATTCTCGAGCTTCCTTCAGAGCCTCCTCAGAAAAAGATGGAAGAGAAGGCGAATCACCCATTGTCATAGCCCCAAGCAAATCGCTCGGAGTACTCCAGTCGAGATTTTGGTCTTCGGGAACAACCCCGACAGGTACAGCCGCCATCGGCTCGGGAGCTCTGGCAACCTCGATGGCCTCCGTAGACCGAACTACCAAAGCCGATGAGCTATTTTCTTCTTCTCCTTCTCTCATTCATTGGACCGAGTCAATCGAAAGGGCAATTGTTTTTCTCTTTACCCTGCGAGTTTTGGGCTTGGGGTCCTCTGACCGAGAGGAAGCTTTTCGCTTCTTATCTTTCCCCTGTTTAGGGACCAGGGATTTGTTTCTTTCCTCGCCGTTCGAAGGCCTCAAAATGGCATCCCTGGTTACACCTGCACAAGAGGAAATCGGTAACGAATAGAACACAAAGAATACTTCGAAGGAAACAAGAAGCAAACCTCACCATTGTTCTTGGCCTCCCATCCGCCTTTTGCCAAATCACGCCAAGCGCGCTCGGTGTAAGAGGAGGTCGAGGCCAACTTCCGAACCCAGTCCTCGAGGTCGAGCACCGCTTGTGGCATCCAAGGGGCAGCTGAACATCAGGGAAGGACATCAGAAAAAATCGAAAAAGCATCTGAAAACTGAACAAAAATCACTTACGGTCAAAATTCCGTTGCTTAGGGAACGACATCTTCTCCTCCGGAATGATATCACGGGTCCTCACTCGGATATAACGACCCATCCAACCTCGATCCTTGTCTTCATCGATGCTCGACATCAATGTCTTCGATGCCCGAAGATGAAGTCTGATTAGTCCTCGAAAGATCTGAGGCCGATACATTCGGATGAGGTGGTTCAGAGAAAAATCCAACCCTCCGGCTTTGGTAGAGAAGAAGCGCAGTAAGATCACTATATGCCATAAAGAGGGATGGATTTGGCCAAAGGGTGACTTGATACCTTTTACAGAAATCAATAATCACCGGGTCAACGGGTCCCAGTATGAAGAGATAAGTGTAAACACTTAAAAAATCCTCCTCGTAAGTGGTAACATCCTCGTCGGAAGACGAAATTTGCAGCACGACCTCGGAACCCCAGTTGCAGTCTTTTCGAACGGCCTCGAGGTGATCCTCCGTTATAGAGCATGTATACATCGATACGTGTTCACATCGACCCGGAATAGAAGAAGGGTTCTCCACCTTAAAATCGGTTTTCAAAATGCACGGGCCAGGAACATAGTCATGAACTGACGGCTCCACCGGCGCCTTATCATCAGACAGCCGTGAGGAAGAGGCTTTTTCCTTCCGAGGTACAGTTTTGGAAGTTTTCGCTATTAATTTAAAAGGAAAGAGTGCAAGGGAAGAAATAGACAGCACCAAAATTCTGGTATGAACGGCCCCGTAGCAGCAAAGTAGAGAGGATAAATAGGAAAGTCTGGAGGAAGAGAAGGCGCAAAAATGGTAAAAGTTGTGTGGAAAGATTATTTATAGACTAAGGCCTAACGGTTCGGTATCAGCGGTGGCCGACCACCGTCTGACACACATTAAATGCCTCAGTAAAACCGAGCTGATGGGACAGCCATCACATACATCGAGATCAGGTTTGATAGAAATGTCGGCATAAATTTGATCGAGCCGCAGGGAAATCATATCGTTCCTCGCCACATCCTTTCTGAGAAACGAGGGGACTATCTGTGTACGGTCAAAACCGATTCTCAATCATAAAGACCGGTCGAGACAATAATGTTTCAATCGAAGGGTATCCGCATGGCGAGCTCGGACGAATTTCGAAGTAGAGACATCGAGCTTCGAGCCATAAGACCAATCAACCGCAAAACTCGATATCATTATCGAACCCGCGTTCGGACCGGACTACGGGGTAACGACGACCGACACAGGCCCCGAATATCGATGTTCCAAGGCAGAACCGAGCTCGAACTAAGACTGGGGATTCAATCTAGCACCAAGCTCGCAAGACAAGAGCCGTTACAACCGCACCAAGGGAGAGAATCTTGGCGAGAATCAAGGGAAAGACAAACCATCATGGGTTCTCCACTATATGTATTATTTTATGTTGTTACAAATAAAGTAGTGTCCCTCTACTATAAAAGGGGAGATAGACTGCAATAGGGAGGGCAGATCAAGATTTCATTGTGCTTGTTCTTCTAATATTTTTCAGTCTTCCCTTCCATCATTTTCCATTTTCACATCAAAAATACCTATATTGTCATTTTATATCAAAAAAATTTGCATACCCTTAGAACCATATCTAAATTTAACGTTATCCGATTTTTCGAGTAAATAGCAGGCTTTCATTCTTCAGGGAGCATTTAATCTCAACTGCCATGAACTTAAAGCTGATAACAAGCAGATTTTTACCTGTTGAGGTTTTCTTTGCTTATCCTACTTTGACTTCAATTTTCTGATATGGATATTTATTTAGATATTCCGTTACTCTTTTACATGTGCAAAATAGTATTTAACATGATATATATAATCATGTAATTTGACACTAGCTACTTTTTATCTTCAAGGACAAAGTTGTCCTCTTAGTTATTTGATAAAATGCTACCTCATCGAAATTTGATATAAACTTTTTATCTTCTAGTTGATGGGTCATTTTATTGTCATAAATGAGCATGTGTTTATAGCATTTAATTATGTGAAATCTTGTGTTACACCTTTTGATACCTTTGTTTAGTGTTCGTGGGACATAGGTGTCTGTTGTTTTCTGTTGTTCCCAGAAACCAAAACTCACACCTTCTTTATTGGGTTATTATGAGTTGTCCTGTATTAGTTTTTTCAATCGGCATGAGAGGTAAGACTCAGGCCTTGAATCTTGGGCAATTCTCTGTTGCTTCACTGTTGATGTGCGAATTTTTTTTGAGAACATTCTTTTGTTTTTCCAAATATAAATAGTTTATACTTCTCATAGATCATATTTGTGTTGCTGAAATTGCAATATACATCTAGGGGAAGTGACTACACCACATCAAATTAAACATGTTGTGTGGACTCTTGATAATGCTCTTCATGCATGGTATGTTGCACAGACAGTTCTATGGAATTAGCTCTTACCACATGGCTATCGAATCGTTGCTTGTTTTGTCGATGGTCTTGACTTTATACCCTATTTGAGACCCATCATAGAAGAACAACATTAGTTAAAAACATCTTACATAATTCATGAAATTAGGCTTCACACATCCATTGTACTTTCTGTATCTTATTAGGAGATTTTTTGAATTAAAGAAATAGAAATGAATCACCTGCTTTCTTTTCTGGAGCTAACTAGATTTAAAAGTGGTTAACCGTATTGCTTCTATGAGTGTAATAGTGTAGACAAATTTTCTATGCATGCGAGGTTGCTTTAAAAAACTGTACCTTATGTTAGTGGTCTGGATCAAGCTCTAGCTTAACGATTCATTAGGATATCCTCTAATTTATGTTTGACTTCATGGTGCTGTTAGCCCAGATACATCTTAGGCCCAGTTGACACAGATCCAATCGGTTAAAGGAAAGCAGAAGACCCACTTATACACACTTAACCACATATGTTGTATTTTAGCAATGTAAATATTTTACAATTATTTTTCTTATTTTACACTTGTAAATATAAATAGTCTCTACACAATAATAAAATCAGTTTTTGGTCAATTACATTTTGACCGACTCACTCGTCTCTCTCTTCTTCTCGCAACTCTTCTAGGGTTTTCTTCTTTCAATTTCGCCATAGCTAACAAGCTTCTAACTTAACATGGTATCAGAGCAGGAATATAGATTCCTCTCGTCGCAAGCTTCCTTCCGATGGTAACCTTGATTGAAATCGTCAGAGATTGATTCTGTCGTCGACGTTCAGAGTACGTTCGTGAAATTTGGGCCTTCTTTCAATCTCTGCGTTTAATCGACTTTTCGTGCTTGGATCTTCACTAATCTTCAAGTTTCTCGAGAGTTTCTACTGAATTTCTCTACCTAAGGTTTATGGCTAAACAAGACCTTACTTCTTCGGGTTTTCAGAAGAAGGCCAGTATAGAAGAGGATAATCAGGGCCCGGGCCCCTAGACCTGGATTGACTTAAATATTTTTAGGCCATCTAAGACGACCTAAGGAACTATAGGTGGTATTCAGTTTTATGACCGTAAAACGGGAAACCACTTGGAACGGTCATGGTGGGGCAAAAATTATGGTTCCTTTGGACGTTTTTGATGGCCCAAAAAACTTTAAGGTGGTTTGGGTTCGGTGGCCTGGGACGATGCGGAAGGCGTGGGCTATAGGACACGAAAATCAAGAAATCGGTTGTAGTTTCGATTGAATGGCCATAAAATGCCAAAAACATGGAACAGTCACGGTAGGACGACGACTATGGTTCCTTAGGTCATCTTTGATGCTCGGAAAAATTTTAGTTGATCCAGATCCAGGGACCCGGGTCCATGAGGAAGGTGTGGGCTATAGCACATGAAAATCAAGGAATCGAGCAGAATTTTAGTTTTATGAACGTAACACGCCAAAAATCTTGAAACCATCATGGCGTAGAAGTGACTATGGTTCTTTAGGTTATTTTTATAACACAGAAAATTTTAAGGCAATCTGGGTCCGGAGGCTCGTGTCCATGCGTAAGGCGTGGGCTATAGCACATGAAGTAAGGCAATCGGGCGAAATTCCAGTTTTATTTCCGTAAAATACTAAAAAACATGGAACGGACATGGCGGGGTGGTCACTATGGTTTTTTAGGTATTTCGATGTACAGGAAACATTTAAGACGATCCAGGTCCGGGGGGCCCGGGCCCCATGCGGAAGGCGTGGGCTATAGCACACAAAAATCAGGGAATCGGGCGAAATTCCAGTTTTATGGCCGTAAAACGCCAAAGAATATGGAACGGACATGGTAGGACGGAGACTATGATTCCTTAGGTCGTTTTTGATGGCCCGAAAAAATTTAAAGCGATACAGGTCCGGTGGCCCGGGTCCATGTAGAAGGCGTGGACTATAAGCACACGAAAATCAGAGAATCATGGGGAATTCTAGTTTTATGGCCGTAAAATATCAAAAATATTTTGAATGGTCATGGAGGGGCGGTGATTATGGTTCCTTAGGTCATTTTTGATGGCCTGAAAAAGTGAAAGCGCTCCGAGTCTGGGGACACAAGCCTATGCGAAAGGCGTGGATAATAACACATGAAATTTAGGGAATCAAGCGGAATTCCGATTTTATGGCCGTAAAACACCAAAAAACTTTGAATGGTCATGGTGGGGTGGCGTCTACGGTTCCTTAGGTCATTATTTATGTCCCGAAAAAATTCAAGGCAATCCGGGTCCGGAGGCGCTTGACCAAGCTGAAGGCGTAGGCTATAGCACACGAAAATCAAGGAATCGCGTAGAATTTCAGTTTTATGGCCGTAAAATGCCAAAACACTTGGAATGGTTATGGCGGGGTGGTGACTATGATTTCTTAGATCATTTTAGATAGCCCAAAAATATTTCAGGCAATCCGAGTCTGGTTGCACGGGCCCATGCGGAAGGCGTGGACTATATCGCATAAAGATCATGGAATCATGTGGAATTTTAGGTTTATGGTCATAAAATACCAAAACACATTGATTGGTCATGGCAGGGCAGCGACTAAGATTCCTTAGGTCATTTTTGATAGCCCGAAAAAATTTAATGTGATCCGAGTCTAGGGGCCCGGGACCATACGGAAGGCGTGGGCAGTAGCACACGAAAATCAGGAAATTGGGCGGAATTCCAGTCTTATGGCCGTAAACGCCAAAAATCTTAGAACGGTCATGGCGGGGTAGCGACTATGATTACTTGAGATGTTTTTGATGGTCCAGAAAATTTAAGGCGATCCGGGTCCGGGGGCCTAGACCCATGCGGAAGGCATGGGTTACAACACATGATAATCAGGGAAACGGGCGGAATTCCAGTTCTATGGCCGTAAAATGCCAAAAAACAAATGCTCCTGGCAGGGCGGTGACAATGGTTCTTTGGGTCATTTTTGATTGCCCGGTAAAATTTAAGGCGATCCAGGTCTGGGGGTCTGGGCCCATGCGGAAGGCATGATCTATTACACATGAAAATCAGGGAATCTGTTAGAATTCTAGTTTTATGGCCATAAAACAACAAAACAATTTGGAATGGTCATGGCGGGGTGGTGACTATGGTTCCTTAGGTTGTTTTTGATCGCCCGAAAATAATTAAGGCGATCCGGGTCCATGGACCCAGATCGCGGAATTATAGTGTTATTGCAGTAAAATGCCAAAATGGTCATGGCGAGGCGGTGACTATGGTTTCATAGGTCATTTTTTATGGCCAGAAAAAAATTGAGTGGATCCGTTTCCCGAGGTCCAGGCCCATACAGAAAGCATGGGCTATTACAAAAAATAGGGAATCAGACGAAATTCCAGCTTTATGGCTGTAAAATGGAAAACAATTGGTACGGTCATGGCGGGGGCGGTAATTGTGGATCCTTAGGTCATTTTGGCTGCCCCGAAAAAGTTTAAGGCGATCTGAGTCCGGGGGCTCGGGCCCATACGGATGGCGTGAGCTATAACACTCGAAAGTTAGGGAATCATGCGGAATTTCAGTTTTATGACCGTAAAATGCCAAAAAACATGTAACAGTCATGGCGGGGCGACAACTATGATTCCGTATGTTTAGTTTTGATGGCCCGAAAAAATGTAAGGTGATTCGGGTCCGGGGGCTCGGGCCCATGTGGAAGGCGTGGGCTATAGCACACAAAAATCAAGGCACTTGCCGACGTCCTTACGCTCGCCAGCGGCACCGATTTACCCGTGTGGCACCTACAGTTCCCCTCGCTGCAGGCCAGCCTTCATCCTTTCCCAGGTTTTCAAGCACAATCCTGTGCCTGTTGGTGGAACTCTCCCATAGGGCTCGCCCCAACTTGTGCCACCAGTAAGATGTCTAGGCACTTGTCCCTAGACATGTCGTGGCTCTTCATCTTAGGATCATAATCCATGAGCGCCCTAGGGGATTGGCTTAGGACATGTCTTGTCCCTCGCCTAAGACTGAGCATCGCTCTCGCATGCACAGCCCAATCCTCAGGCTTGACACTCGCCTAGTGAACCCATAACTAGCTCGTGCCTCGGCCGAGTAAGGCAACCTTTAGTCCTTGGCCATTGTCATGCACGTATTTCGTGCCATGCCCATACATAGCCCTCGCGACACGCTTCCATCTTGAATAGTTCAGTGTCGCCCCACAACTGCAGGTTTTGGCCAACGGATCCTTGCTTGCATGGTTGAACCCAAGCCATGATCACAAGTCGACACATGATTCCCCTAAGATAGGTGCGTCAAGTATCCAATCGGCACGGAGGTCGCCTTCCAACATTCGGTAGCCCGCGGGGCTGGCCGTCCCACACATCGTGCCTCCAGCACCACTTTGGTGCCCAACGCTATACCGAAGGCGTCGCGCTATCCATAAAGTTTTCTAACTCGTATGGATACCTAGGATACTCCTTTGAGTCATCCAGGTAGGCCCTTGAGATCGCCCCCAAGGTAGCTCGTTCGATACGGCTTGGTGGAAGCACGTATGGGGGAGGAAGGTCGGAGCTTTCATCACCTATACCCCCCCTTATATATTCTTAAAATTAAAAAGCCCAAGTTGCCCGAGTAGACAGACCTACGTCAGACAATCAGAAGAGCTTTTTCTCACCAGTTCTTTGCCGAAGTCACAACCCCGATGTGCGGGTTGTGACATCCTCCCATACTCATAATGTCATCGTCACCGATGATACATCATGGACTAAGACATCCCAGAGTCTGCCCCCTCAGGTATGTTCACTTCGGCTCCCTTTGTCCTGTGGGTTGGACTTCCTTGAAGTCCAGTCTCAAAAGGAGTCGTGCCCCATACACTTCTCCCCTAAGTATCTTCCAAGAGTGCCTATGCACTTTACCTCATTTTGGTGTTCACTTAGAAAGTGCCTCCGCACTTGCACCCTCTGGTGTCTAACTTTGTGATCGACCCACACTAGTCAATCACACCATGACCCTCACGGCCTTCATGTCCGTCTGAAGCTTTCCTTTCACAGGTAAGCACATCAACGTGCTCTTTGGCGTGTCTTTTGCAGCTCCGTCGCTAACTTAGCCTTCAAACGCCCTCTGGCATAGCTCCCGTAGCCTTTCGCTCCCGTAGCTTTTCCTTGCCCTCAGTACCTTGAAGATATGTTGGCTTCCGGACTCACAACTTTGCTCCATATTCCTCTTGCATAGGCGGGATCCTCCCATACTCAATGTGGAAGATACTTCTTAGTGCTATCATCCCACTCAGAATTCGGCCAGCACTTGGCACGACTCTTGGTGAGTACTAAATTCTCAAAGTCATAGCATCGCCGCATTCCCGAATAAAGCTCTTCTTTGTTTTCCAACTGTCACTTCCTCATCGCCGCATTCCGGAAAAAAGCTCTTTGTTTTTATGGCCGTTAAACTCCAAAAAACTTGGAACGGTCATGGATGAACGACAACTATGTATCCTTAGGTCATATTTGATGGCCCACAAAAATTTACGGCGATCCGGTCTGGGTGCCCGGGCACATGCGTAAGGCGTGGTCTATAAAACACGAAAATTAGGGAATCGGGCGGAATTCCAGATTTATGGCTGTAAATAATCAAGAAAATTTAGAACGGTTATAGTGGGGCGGCAACTATGGTTACTTAGGTCATTTTTGATGGCCCGGAAAAAATTAAGGCAATCTTGGTCCAGGGGGGCCGGGCCCGCGAAATTCCAGTTTTATGGCAGTAAATGCCAAAAAACTTGGAACAGTCATGGCGAGGCAGTGAATATGGTTTCTTAGGTCATTTTCTATGGCCCGAAAACTTTTGAGTCAATACGGGTACTAAGGCACGTGCCTATGCGGAAGGCATGGGTTGTAACACACGAAAATCAAGAAATCGGGTGTAATTTCTAGTTTTATCACCATAAAACAACAAAAAACTTGGAACGGTCATGAAGGGGCATCGACTATGGTTCCTTAAGTCGTTTTTGATTTCCCAGAAAACTTTAAGGCGATCTAGGTCCAGGGGGGCCGGGCTCGCGGAATTCTAGTTTTATGGCAGTAAAACTCCAAAAAACATGTAACGGTCATGGCGGGGCGGCGACTATGGTTCCTTAGGTCATTTTTTATGGCATGAAAAAATTTAAGGCGATCTGGGTCGGGGGAACGGGCCCATGCGAATGGCGTGTGCTATCACATACGATAATCAAGGAATCAGGCAAAATTCCAGTTTTACGGTCGTAAAACGCCAAACAACTAACAACCATGGCGGGGTGGAGACTATGGTTCCGTACGTCATTTTTGATGGCCCAGAAAAATTTAAGGAGATCTGGGTCTGGAGGCCCGGGACCATGCAGAAGGCGTGGGCTATAGCATACGAAAATCAGGGAATCAGGCAAAATTTTAGTTGTATTGCCGTAAAATGCCAAAACACTTGTAACGGGCATGGTTGGACGACGATTATGTATCCTTAGGTTATTTTTGATGGCCCAAAAAAATTTAAGGCGATCTAGATCTGGAGGCCTAGTCGTATGCAGAAGGCGTGGACTATAACACACGAAAATCAGAAAATCAGGCGAAATTCCAATTTTATGGCTGTAAAACATCAAACAAATTTGGAACGTTCATGCAGGGGCGGTGACTATGGTTCCTTAGGTCTTTTTTGATGTCCCGAAAAATTTAAGGCGATCTTGGTCCAGGGGGTCCGAGCCCGCGGGATTTTAGTTTTATGGCAGTAAAATGCCAAAAACATATAACGGTCATGGCGGGGCGGCAACTTTGATTTTGTAGGTCATTTTTGATTGCCCAGAAAAATTTAAGGTGATCCGGGTCTTGGGGCCAGGGACCATGCAGAAGGCGTGGGCTATAGCACACGAAAATCAGGGAATATGGTGGAATTCTAGTTTTATTGCCGTAAAATGCCAAAAAGCTTGTAACGGTCATGGCTGGACGACGACTATGTTTTCTTAGGTCATTCTTGACAGCTCGAAAAACTTTAAGGCGATCTAGGTCTGGGGGCCCGGGCCCGTGTGGAAGGCGTGGGCTATAGAACACGAAAATCAGGGAATCAGGCGGGATTCTAGTTTTATGGCCGTAAAACATCAAACAAATTTGGAACGGTCATGGTGGGGCGGTAACTATGGTTCCTTAGGTCATTTTTGATGGCCTAGAAAACATTAAGGCAATCTGGGTCCATGGGCTCGGGCCCGCATAATTCTAGTTTGATGGTAGTAAAATGCCAAAATACTTGGAACGGTCATGGCGAGGCAGTGAATATGGTTTATTAAGTCATTTTTGATTGCCCGAAATATTTTAGGCGATTCGTGTCCCGAGACCCGTGATCATGCGGAAGGAGTGGACTATAGCACACAAAACTTAGGGAATCGGGAAAAATTCCAGTTTTATAGCCGTAAAATGCCATTAAAAAGTTGGAATGATCATCGCAGGGCGGCGACTATGGAGCCTTAGGTCGTTTTAGATGTCCCTAAATAATTTAAGGCGATCCGGGTTCAGGGGCCTGGTTCTATGCGGAAGGTGTGGGCTATAGCAAGCAGAAATCAGGGAATCAGGCGGAATTATAGTTTTATGGCTATAAAATGCCAAAAAACTTGGAATGGTCATGGTGGGGCAGCGACTATGGTTCCTTAGGTTATTTTTTATGGCCCGAAAAAAAATAAGGCGATATGGGCCGGGGAAGGCGTGGGCTATAGCACACGATAAGTAGGGAATCGGGCGAAATTCCAGTTTTATGGTTGTAAAATGTCAAAACACTAACGGTTATGGCAAAGTGGCGACTATGGTTCCGTAGGACATTTTTGATGGCCCAAACTTACGGAACTAGTGGGCTATAACATACGGAAATCAGGGAATCGGGCAAAATTCAAGTTTTATGGACGTAAAATACCAAAAATCATGGAACGATCATGGAGGGGCAGTGACTATGGTTCCTTAGGTCATCTTTTATGGCACAAAATATTTTTAGGTGATCTGGGTCCGGTTGCCCGGGCCCATGCGGAAGGCTTGGGCTATAGCACACGAAAAAGAAGGAATCAGACAAAAATTCCAGTTCTATGGTTGTAAAACGCCAAAAGACTTGGAACAGTCATGGCGAGGCGGAGACTATGGTTCCTTAGGTCATTTTTGATAGCCTAGAAAAATTTAAGGCGATTCGGGTCTGTGGTTCCGGGTCCACGTGAAAGGTTTGGGCTATAGCAGACGAAAATCAGAAAATCCGGCGGAATTCTAGTTTTATGGAAGTAAAACACCAAAAAACTTGAAAAGGTCATGGCAGGGCGGTGACTATCTTTTCTTAGGTTGTTTTGGATGGCCCAAAAAAATTTCAGGCGATCCAGGTCCGAGGGCCTAGACCCATGCGAAAGGCGCGGGTTATTGCACACGAAAATTAGGGAATAAGAAAAATTAAAATTTTATGGCCGTAAAATGACAGAAAACTTGGAATGGTCATGGTGGGAGGAAGACAATGGTTCCTTAGGTCAATTTTTATGGAGCGGAAAAATTTAGTGCAATTTGTGTCCGGAGGCCCGGGCCCATGCGAAAGGCATAGGCATACGAAAATCAGGAAATTGGGCAAACTTCCAGTCTTATGACCGTAAAATGCCAAAATACTTGGAACGGTCATGGAGGGGAAGCGACTATGGTTCCTTAAGTCATTTTTGTTGGCCTGGAAAATTTATGGCGATCCAGGTTCGGGGGCCCGGGCCCATGCGAAAGACGTGGGCTATAGCACACGAACATAAGGCAATCGGGCAGAATGCAAGTTTTATGGCCGTAAATGCCAAATAACTTGGAACAGTTATGGAGGGGAGAATATTATGGTTCCTTAGGTCGTTTGTTATGGCCCAAAATATTTAAGGCGATCTGGGTTCAGTGGCATGGCCCCATGCGGAAGGCATGGGCTATAGCACATGAAAATCAAGGAATCGATCGGAATTTTGATTTAATGACCGTAAAATGCCAAAAAACTTGGAACAGTCATGGCGGGGCAATGACTATGGTTCCTTAGGTCATCTTTGATTGCCCGGAAAAATTTAAGTCGATCCAAGTCGACGGGCCCGGGCCCATGAGGAAGGCGTGGGCTATAGCATACAAAAATCTGGGAATCAGGCAGAATTCCAGTTTTATGGCCGTAATATGCCAAATGGGGTGTGTAAGGTTGGTGAAAGGTTACAAATTAGTGGAGGAAAATTATGGTGTGATCAAGTTGAAGAGGATTCAGAGGAAGGGGAATTGCCTAATGGTGCCATTGGTGAAGAGGATTCAACTGATGAAGAGAATGATCAAGAGAAAAAAAGTGTTAATGCTAAGTACAAAAATCAAGAGAGAATGGGAGAGAGAAGCATCAGTGAAGAGGAAAATGCTCAAAAGGAAAAGAATCTAACAATCTCAGAAAGTGGTGGAGTCGAGAAAATTTTTAAGTCCCAATCCTAGTTAGGTCTTACCTCCAGCTAAGCCTAATATAGCTGTTGTAAAACCTATTGGTGGCACTGATAATGTTATAGAAACTTTTGGATCTCAAGCAGATAAGGTCAGTAAAGAAGATGGGATTGGGGGTCATCATACTAACGCTCCCTGATACGGTCATAAAGAGAAGATCTGGAGACCACACAAGCCAATACCCGACTAGGCTCCGAAATATCCAATCTGACAAGCTGGCCTGCTAAGGCCTGAACATCCAATGCCAAAGGTCTCTCTACTGCTTGAAGATATGCTAAACTCCCCAAACTCTCTGCCCGGCGACTCAATGCATCGGCCACCACATTGGCCTTCCTCGGATTGTACAGAATAGTAATATCATAGTCCTTAAGAAGCTCCTACCATCTCTGCTGATACAAATTAAGATCCTTCTGCTTTAACAGATACTGCAGACTCTGGTGATCAGTATAGATCTCATAATGAACCCCATAACACTGCTTTAAAGATGCTGTGGTAACACTGGATGTTCAAAGAAATTTGAAATACTATTCTCAAAAGAAGCTTATATCTTTGGCTAATATTTTAATTGATGCTTATCATAGTCTCATTAATGATAACAATGCGCTAACCACGGAAGTAGGAGAAATAGAAAACGAGAGAGATGAACTAGTGGTGGTTGTGATTGATCTTAGAGAGACCATTGAGATTTTAAAAAGGGAAAAAGATACTTTGACTGAGAGAATTACAAACATAGAGCATGAGAGAGATGACCTATTAGTAGTAGTCGTGGAACTAAAGGAAACAATTGAGGAACTAAAAATGGAAGGTAGGTATGAATTCACCCAAAAGGGAAAAGAAGTTGCAAGTGAGGCACACCTTAGGCTTGAAGATGAGCTAAAATCAGTGAAATCTAGTATGTGTGCCGAAATGGAGAGAAACAGACAACTTCAGGATGATCTAGGCAGAGTTAAGAATGATCTAGAAAAATCACTCAAGTGGACCTGGTCCTGTGATACTATCACTACCTTGTATAAAAACAATGGGGGAAACATGCAAGTGATAGGGTTTCAAAGGGAAAAGACTCCTTACAATCCTTATAGCAAGTGTGTTAATGTACCTAATAACTAGCTTTGCACTTAATGTGGTAACACTGGCACTTTAAGGAAACCTGTAAGGCCAAGTTTCAGTCTCAACAGAAAAACAAAGTTTTTGCTAAATAGGTAACTACTATTAGAGAACCTTATCCCTCATATAAAATATGCATGATGCCTGCTTGGAAAAAAAAGGTCTTGATTCATCCCTTTCCTCATTACAAGGGACTCAAACTTGTTTGGGTTCCTAAGTCTAACCCTTGATTTTCTTGTGCAGGGAGGAGTGAAAGGGAGCATCCAACAATGGTACATAGATAGTGGTTGCTTGAAGCACATGACTGGAAGCACAAATAATTTTCTTTCACTCAAAGCCCTGCAAGGAGGGAGTGTATCCTTTGGAAACGGCAAAAAGGGATACATTCTGGGAATTGGATGAATTGGGAAGTCTCTTTCTCACTCAATTGAAAATGTGTACTACGTAAATAGGTTAAAGTACAGCCTATTAAGTGTCTCCCAAATCTGTGACAAGGGAAACTAGAGTGGTGAACTCAACTGTCTAAGTGTTGTTGATGATGATGCTGAACTATGGCACAGAAGGCTGGGCCATGCAAGTTTCATGTTGCTGAACAAGTTGGTCAAGAAGGACCTGGTTCGTGGCCTGCCCAACTCAAGCTTCAAGGATCACAAGGTGTGCGATACAATGTGTTAAGGAAAGTATACATGTGATGTTTGATGAATCTCACCACTCATGTGGGAAGGATTCACATGATAAGATTGATCAAGAGGAAGAACAGTCAATTGTCCCTGCTTATGTCATTGACAATGGCACAGCTGAATCTCCAGTTAACATAGAGGAACCTGATTCCTCAATCACAACAACTGAAGTTGAAAACAGAGTTGCTGATGCAGATCAAGGGACCACACATGCAGATAGAGAATCACATTCAGAAATACCTAGACCATCCCACAACAAGGTTCAGGTGTCTAACTAGAAAAACAAAAGTTCACATCCTCTGGAAAATGTGATCACTCCTCTTGATTTAGGAATTCAAACTAGACCAAAGGCAAGAAATGTGCTTGCCTTCTCATCTTTTCTCTCTCAAATTGAGCCCAAGAATATCAAAGAAGCATTAAAGATGCTGATGGGATTACAACCATGCAAGAAGAACTCCATCAATTTGAGAGGAACAGTGTATGGAACCTGGTTCCATGACTTACTGACAGAACTGTTATAGGAACCAGGTGGGTATTCAAAAACAAACTTGATGGAAATACAACTAGAAATAAGGCAAGGCTGGTAGTTCAAGGGTACAATCAGGAATAAGGGATTCACTATGATGGAACATTTGCTCCAGTTTCTCGAATGGAGTCAATCGGAATCCTCATTGCCTCTACGTCTCATATGGAGTTCAAATTGTTCCAAATGGATGTTAAAAGTGCATTTCTGAATAGCTTTCTTAAAGAAGAAGTCTTAGCAACCTCCTGGATTTGAGAATCATGAACATCGTGAGCATGTTTTCAATCTTTACAGGGCACTATATGGGCTAAAGCATGCTCCTTGTGCTTGGTATGAAAGGTTGTCTAAATTTCTTCTAGAAAATGACTTTACAAGAGGAAAAATTGACAACACCTTATTTATGAAGAAACAAGGGTGAAACCTGCTCATTGTGCAAGTCTATGTTGATGACATCATCTTCGGAGCATCAAACGATTCATTGTGTGAGGAATTTGCAAAACTCATGGTGGAAGTGAGTTTGAGATGAGAATGATGGGGAAATTGAATTTTTTCTTGGGTCTACAAGTCAGACAAACTCCTTGGGGCACAATGATAAATCAGCAAAAGTACATCAAAGAGCTTCTGAAGAGATTTGAGATGGAAAGTTCAAAGATCATTAATACACCTATTTCCACTGCCACTCACCTGGATATGGATGAAACTGGTTCTCTACTATCCCTCAAGAGATAACTTTGACTTGATAGGGTATGCTGATACTGACTATGCTAGTTATCTGATGGATAGGAAAAGTACTTCTGGTATGGCACATTTTTTGGGTTCGTGTCTAATCTCACGAGGCACAAGAAAACAAAACTCAGTGGCCTTTTCAACTACAGAAGCTGAGTATGTTGCAGCATAAGAGACAACACTTACTATGTGACAACACTAGTCCTCTCAACATGGCAAAAAATTCAGTTCAATATAAGAGAACAAAGCATATTGATGTGCGACATCACTTCCTCAGAGACAATGTTGAGAAAGGGATCATCTACATGAAGTTTTGTAGCACAAAAGATCAAATTACAGATATCCTCACCAAAGCACGGAGTAGATAGCACTTTGATAAGAATCGCATGGCACTAGGATTGATAAAATCAAGTTGAGGACCTGGTCCCTCGATGATTGGCTATGAAATAAATGTACAGGTAAAATAGCTAAAATGTGCTTTCTGGAGCAGTCTAAATCACCTCTATACCGTTACAGGTAGACACGCATGACGATTATGGAGCAGACAAGTAGCTAATGCATTGCACATTGGTCAAAGTATGAGGTTTACATTTGCACAATCTGTTAGGGAACCTGGCTCTCCCGACACAGGTTAGTAGTTTATCTGTACTCTCATGCACAATTTTTTAAACAGTTGAAACGGTGCCATGTCATCACACTGTCAATTTCTTTGTTTTTCCCAATTTGTGAACCCAAACGTCTCGCTCGTTATGCAGCAACCCGACTACCCAAATTGCCATCCATTCCTAACCGGTCCCTCACCCCTTTTAAATACATCCATTCACAAATAGGGCATTGGATCCCAACTTTTGATATGTGTCCAAGTGTAGATACCATGAGGACAATAGAAAGCAATCCAACCTATATTTTTACCTTCTTGAATAACTTTTGGATAATCCAGAAATAACATGAAGTGCACTATCCTAAACTTGCTTATGATAGAACCTTTATACAATAGAAAAGCACTTCGAGAATGAGCATGTAAACATGCTAATACCACTGGAAAGTACCCTAATAGCATACAGAAGTTGATCAAGAAAAAGAAATAAGTAGGCAGGTGCAGGATCAAACCTTTTGATGTCATTAATCTAGAGCTCTTCTCTTAGCTATCCTAATCCTAAGATTAATGAAACTCAGATGTACCTACAAAGGAAAAAATAATGTTAGCTATAAAATCTTCCACTAAGTTGCCTTCTCTGAACACATGTTGAAATATCACATTGAAGTTGTCCCTCATTTCCTGACCTGAAGTGCTGTGATATATTGTTTTGGAGCATCAAAATTTCTTCTTGTGAATCATACTTTGAGGAATACCTGTATATAGTATTGAAACATTGGGGTGTTTTGCAATACTTGGAACTCATCTCCCTGTTTGCCAAAGGAACTGCCTTGGGCACATCTGATATGGCTATTAAATGACATAGATGTCATGCCTTGACTTTTTGGGCTCATTACACAATCCGTAAAGCAGTCCCCCTTGTAATTATCTCACAGCACATTCTTGCTGCTGAAATCAATATACTACCTTTAACAATAATATTACTAATAATAATAATAATAAATAAATAAATAATTACTCTGCTGATATGTGCATGACTTTGTAAGAATATATAGTGATAATTGGTACGATACTAAAGGACACTGGCTGGTTGGGAAAACACAAAATTCTCGCCTTTGACGCTAAACAACTCAATTTTTCAAACATTTTGAAATATGAGTGTACTTTGAGTGTTTGTCATAGTATGTGGACATATTAATTTTCTTATTTGAGCTACGTGAATATGATTTGGCAGTTGTCACTATTTAGTGTTTCAGATGTGGCATGGACAATTGATTGGTTTTCCTAGGAAATAAGACTTCTCCAATTTGTTTGAGGCGTTTGAATTTATGTAGCTTGCTTTAGAATTTTGCAATTTTTTTATCTCGACGTTTGAGACTTTTGAATTGACATGCCATATAAAGAAAAGGAATGTTTGAAGCATGTCCAAGGTCTAAAGGCTCATGCTTAGTCAGTTAGTTGTTACCTCAGAATTATGTTTCACCTGTTTTCCATGTAACAGAAGTATGTCGATATGACCAATCATATCTAAATATGCATCAATAAAATCCTCGACGTATTGAACAACATGCATCTTGTCTTGACTTAAACCAATTCTAAGGCTTGAAAAGAAAGATCCTGCTGCGGAATGATTTGTTATATCTTCATTTTTTCATTCTGCTTTTTTTTTTTTAATTTCTATCTTGATTTGTCATAGGTTTATTTTGGTCCCAATGTTTACTGTTCTAAACTAGAATAAAGTAATAATACGAGGACCAAATGTACTTTTTCCCCAAATGAAATTTTGACAATTAATGAGCCGATAGTATAGGCTTTATTTTTTAAGTATAAAAATGAACTTCTTTATTTTTGGAAAATTTTAAACAGTTCTAGAGATAAAGCATCTTAATTTTGGTTTGAGCCGGAAGGAGAAAGGTTTATACATCTCTCCTTATAAAACTTGCCCCATGAATCCAATGGTAAGACGGTTCTCTCGTCAAAAAAATGCAGATTTTCAATACTTTTCTCCTTTACCAAAGTTGTAAAGAGATCCGACTCTCCTGTTACCTTCCTCTAGCCATGGTCACTGTGTACGGTCAAAATCGATTGAGTCAGTCGTACGGATTGGTCGAGACGATAATGTTTCGATCAAAGGGTATCTGCATGACAAGCTCGGTCGAGGTCCGAAGTAAGGGCGTCGAGCTTCGAGCTCTAAGACCGATCAATGACAAGCTCGGTATCATTATCGAGCTCATATCCAAATCGAACTACGAGGCAAAGCGGAGATTATCGAAGATGCATAGACCGACCAGCACTCACCCCGAATATCGAGACCCCAAGTCAGAATCGAGCTCGAACCAGGGCCGAGGGCTCGATCCAATACCGAGCTCGAGCCAGTATCAAGCTCGCAGATAAGAGCCATTGCAACCGCACTATGGGAGAGAATCTTGACGGAAATCGAGAAAAAGATAATTCATCGTGGGTCCTCCACTATATATTTTTATTATTATAGATAAAGTAGGATCTCACTAATATAAGAGGGGGATGTTAACACATTGAAGGGGCATTGCGTTGCCTTGTTCATCAACATTTCTCTGCCTTATATTTCATTCCATTTGCCAAATATAGAGATTTTTACATTTCACTCTACAATTTGTATCAAGTTATATCACGTGTCCTTAAAACCATACACAAATTTAACTTTATCCGATTTTTCGGGTAAACAGTTTGGCGCCCACCGTGGGGCTAAGGATAACAGTGGTTATTTAATACGAATCTGAAGAAACACACTGTTGTGTTTTACGCTCGGTTCCGAAAATATCGTGGATTTCGGATTAGCAACGACTAACTACCAATCAAATGGCTTCACCAATCGACAACTGAGCCGGTCTTCAAGATGAGAACAATAACTTGACATCCAGTACCGAAAGGCCACTTGTAAATGTCGTTGGAGCACGAATCGGAGCGCCAATAGATATCAATTCGCATGTAGCCATTGAGGCAGACCTCCATGCTGAACCCGAGAATGACATCCATGGTGGCACTCGGTCTGCAGCTCGAGATACCCATAACGTCGAGGAAAACGGCGCTAGCTTGCGTATGATTTTTAAAATGTTGCAAGCCCAATAGGCAACAATAGCTCAGTTGCAGAGCCAAACCCAGCTACAAAGCAGGCCGGAGCCCAGTCCACCTCGAGAAATCACCCACAGAACGGAGCCAGCCATAGTGAAGTCAAATGAGCAAGAATTGGGGACTACTCCCGAAATTGCTAAATTGATCGAGGAACTCACAAAGCGAGTCGAAGCCAATGATAAAAAAAGTAGAAACTTATAACTCTAGGGTCGATCAGATCCCGGGAGCTCCACCAATGATAAAAGGGTTGGATTCCAAACAATCCATGCAAAAACCTTTTCCCTCGAGCGCGGCCCCAAAACCAATCCCTAAAAAATTCCGTATGTCCGAAATACCCAAATATAACGGAACGACCGAACCCAACGAGCACGACACTTCTTACACGTGTGCCATCAAGGGAAATGATTTGGAAGATGATGAGATCGAATTTGTATTATTGAAAATATTCGGTGAAACCATGTCAAATGGGGCAATGGTATGGTATCATAATTAACCATCTAACTCTATTGATTCTTTTGCTATGCTTGCAGATTGCTTCGTAAAAGCACATGCCGGAGCCATAAAGTTTGAAACCAGAATGTAGGACCTGTTCAAGGTAATACAAAAGGATAACGAGATGCTAAGGGAGTTCGTATCTCGTTTTCAAATGGAACGAATGGATCTGCCACCAGTCACAGACGATTGGGCTGTTCAAGCTTTCACTCAAGGTCTAAACGAGCGGAGCTTGATGGCTTCACGGTGGCTGAAGCAAAATCTGATCGAGTACCAAGCTATTACTTAGACCGACGTGCACAATCGATATCAATCCAAAATAAGAGTCGAAGATGACCAGTTGATTTCTAGGTCCGTTACTAAAAGAACTACCAAGAAAAGGTCGACCAGGGATCGATACCGGCCATATAGCAAAAATCCTCCAAACCCGGTCTGATAAAATGGCAATCAACTACCAAGCAATTAGAACGTGTAACGCCTAAAACGATACCATTGCTGAGTATCCGAGGCCTCTTTAAAATCAACCTCGTATACTGGGGGACTTTATCATTGAACGTATCTGTGATAATTATCAAGTTCGGTGTAAAGGAAGTTACTTTGTTATTTCATGACAAACAGTGTCTCGACAGGAAACGTTGTAAGATAAAAATAGTCAAAACGAACCATGTTTGTTGTTGGCCCGAGCCCTGATGCAAAACATGAAAACATGTATAATGACTTGCAAAGAAAGCCCTCTTCTTTACCGATATCCTATGTTCAAGATTTATTATGCAAACAGGATCGAGTTCGAGCAAGCACTCACTCGATCACTAAGCCTACGGGCTACTTTTATTTCGAGTTCGAGCAAGCACTCACTCGACCATTATGCCTACGGGCTACATTAAATCGAGTTCGAATCATTCACTCGACTACTAAGCCTACGAGCTACTTTTATTTCGAGTTCGAGCAAGTACTCACTCGACCATTACGCCTACGGGCTACATTACATCGAGTTCGAATCATTCACTCGACTACTAATCCTATGGGCTACTTTTATTTCGAGTTCGAGTAAGTACTCACTCGACCATTATGCCTACGGGGTACATTACATCGAGTTCGAATCATTCACTAGACTACTAAGCCTGCAGGCTACTTTTATTTCGAGCTCGAGCAAGCACTCACTCGACCATTACGCCTACGGGCTACATTACATCGAGTTCGAATCATTCACTCGACTACTAATCCTACGGGCTATTTTTAGTCGAATTAGAGCAAGCACTCACTCGACCATTATGCCTACGGGCTACATTACATCGATTTCGAATCATTCACTCGACTACTAAGCCTACGGGCTACTTTTATTTCGAGTTCGAGCAAGCACTCACTCGACCATTACGCCTACGGGCTACATTGCATCGAGTTCGAATCATTCACTAAGCCTATGTGCTACTTTTATTTCTAATTCAAGCAAGCACTCACTCGACCATTACTCCTACGGGCTACATTACTTCAAGTAAAATTACTCATTTCTTCGAATTCAAACGAACACTTGACTACTTAAGGCTGAAGGATGTTCGAGCCCGATAAAGCAAAGGGGACTATCCACAAGGCCCAAAGGCAACCGAGATTAAAATTCAATCTATCTATTTACCTTGAAAGGCTATTTTGCTTCAAAAGGAAGAAAGATTTATATTTACAAATTTTTTGTACAGTGGCGGCTACTCTGCCAAAAAGAATTTCTACATACAAAAACTGAAAGCGGTATCAAAAGAATGCAGCAAACGACCTAAGGCCCTAAATGACTCAATCTTCATCAGAGGTCGTATTCTCGGCATCGTCCTCATCTTCAAACTCCCCCGAGTCATCGGAGTCCTCCTCAGGAAAGGCCAACCTTAGAGCTTTGTTCTCCTCCGCCCTGGCGACTTCAATCTCGTCCCCAATATCGAAGCCCTAAGCTCTGACCTCCTCGAGAGCTTCTCTCCGAGCTTTCCATTTTTCATGTTCGACCATGCTCTCAGCTTTGGCTTGGTTAACCTCAACATCGATCCTGAACAGAGCCACTTTGGCATCAGCTCTTTTATTGACCTCGATCACCTCAGACTTTCAACCCATTGTTTAAGATCTGGGATCGGTTCCGGCATTCGATCTACGACTGTGATAAAAAAAGAAAAATGGATCAACAAAATAAAAGGCAATCACAAAATCAAAACGGGCAAAAGAGAAACGTTAACTCACGGCTCATATTCCATTTCTCGGGAAATGGAAAGTCATCGACAGGGATCAGGTCAGAGGTTTTGATTCAAACAAAACGGCCTATCCAACCCCGATTCCGAGTCTTGTCTATGCTCGAGAATGGCACTTTGGTTGCTCGGCGAGAAAGCTTGATCAACCCTCCTCGATAAAGTCGGGGACTGTAAAGGCGCATAAGATGATCGAGGGTGAAGATACGCCCCTCGACCTTTCTCGAGAAAAATCGAAGAAGAATCACTATCCTCCAAAAGGAAGGGTGGATTTGGCTGAGGGTCACATCGTACCTCTTACAAAAGGCAACGATGACTGGGTCTAGAGGTCCCAACGTGAAAGGATAAGTGTAAACACTTAAAAACTCTTCGACGTGGGCAGTAATTGATTCATCAGGCGATGGGATTACTATGAGTTTATTATCCCAGTTGCATTCTTGTATGACTTTATCGAGAACTTTTTCGGTAATTGAACATTAGTACCTCGACATCGGCTCACACCGACCTGATATCGGAGAAGGCTTTTCAATTTTAAAATCACCTACAGTCAAACACCCTACCGGGATGAATTCCTCAGGGCGGGGCTCTTCCACATCCTTGCCACCAGCGGGTTGAGATGAAGAAGCGGTCTTTTTTTGCGGAATAGTTTTAGACGTTTTTGCCATTTAAAATTTCGTGAACAAAGAACGAGAGTATTTGGTGTCTTAATAAAGAGTTTGCAGTAAAACTCACAGATTTGCAGGAAGAAAACTCAGAAAAGACGAAAAGAAACTTAGAAAATTTGGAAGATTGAAGACGTAAAAGTGATGAATGGTGGAAGGAAAGGCTATATAGATTGAATCAATGATGGTTCAATATCAGCGGTGGCCGACCACCATCTGACACACATTAAATGCCTTGGTAAAACCGAACCGATGGGACAACTCTCACATACATCATGGTCGGGATCGATGTAAATGTCAGCATATATCTGATCGATCTGTTGGGAAGTCATATCGTTTCTCGCCACATCCTTTTCTGAGAAACGAGGGGACTATCTGTGTACAGTCAAAACCTATTGAGTCAGTCGTACGGACTGGTCGAGATGATAATGTTTCGATCAAAGGGTATCTGCATGACAAGCTTGGTCGAGGTCCAAAGTAAGGGCGTCGAGCTTCGAGCTCTAAGACCGATCAATGACAAGCTCGGTATCATTATCGAGCTCATATCCAAATCGAACTACGAGGCAAAGCGGAGATTATCGAAGATGCATAGACTGACCAGCACTCACCCCGAATATCGAGACCTCAAGTAAGAATCGAGCTCTTACCAAGGCTGAGGGCTCGATCCAATACCAAGCACGAGCCAGTATTGAGCTCGCAGACAAGAGTCGTTGTAACCGCACTATGGGAGAGAATCTTGGCGGAAATCGAGGAAAAGATAATTCATCGTAGGTCCTCCACTATATATTTTTATTATTATAGATAAAGTAGGATCTCACTAATATAAGAGGGGGATGTTAACACATTGAAGGGGCATTGCGTTGCCTTGTTCATCAATATTTCCTTTTTCTCTGCCTTATATTTCATTCGATTTGCCAAATATAGAGATTTTTACATTTCACTCTACAATTTGTATCAAGTTATATCATGTGTCCTTAAAACCATGCACAAATTTAACTCTATCCGATTTTTCGGGTAAACGGTCACCAAAAACAAGATTCAAAAATTATGACTAGAAAGTGTATAACTTTTCCTAATTAGCTAGCCATTTTCTCTTGAATTGCGAATGGCACTGATCCAACCCATAAATTTCCATTTATTTCACACTTCACTGACAAAGTTTCATACATGGCCATCTTCACTAAGTAGGCGTTTGGACATAAGAATTGTAAAATTCTAAAATAGGGGGAAATTTTTTTAAAAATAAAAATGGTATTGAAATTTAAAGTTGTGTTTGGACATGAATATAATTTTGGGTTGTTTTTGAAGTTTTGTGAGTGAAAATTCTGAAAACTGCTTTTTGAAGTTTTTCAAATTTTCGAAAATTTTTAAAATTTATCTTCAAGTGAAAATTAGAAATTTTATGAACAAATACTGATTCCGAAAAAAGTGAATTTGTTTTGAAAAAAAGGAAAAATTTTCTTATGTCCAAACGGGCTCTAAGTCTAACTGATAAACAACCCCTACAAAGACCAAGACCTGCCAAGTAAGAATGGGATTTAGTAATATCAAAGATTTTAGCTAAACTATTTCTAATCCAAGTTTGGGAGAGGACCCCTGTCACGTCTCAAACTACCCCTAAACGTGACTGGTACCTATCTAACACTACCCGCTAGGTAAACTAGCTCTTGTACTCTTAACCTTTTATAT
The DNA here is from genome assembly GCF_000715075.1 of Nicotiana tabacum. NCBI lineage: Eukaryota > Viridiplantae > Streptophyta > Magnoliopsida > Solanales > Solanaceae > Nicotiana > Nicotiana tabacum. The sequence continues at coordinate 135,290,966 of NC_134092.1, read as the reverse complement.
AAGCATTGAGAGAAATATGCCCTAGCCCAAATCAAACACATTAAATATTACTAAATACAAAACAATTATCCACTAAAATCATAATTTATTATTTATAAATTCTAATGAGCACTCAAATAATAAATCTCTAGCCCAAATTTCATACTAAGACCATGGAGCATCTAACAGAGTAATAGAAGTTTGACTGACGGGCATGCAGACCCGAAAGAAATAATAGACATAAGATAGATGGAGCTGAAACAGCAGCCTCCACGAATAATGCGGCGGCTTACCTCAGGAATAGTATCCACTCAACGAACTTGTTAGCCACTGGCCTCATCCTCGACAACAATATCTACATGGACATACAGGTAAGGAGTGAGTTATACGTAAATATAACCCAGTAAGATCCTCGACCCGCCACTTTGAATACCTCTGGAACAAGTGTTAGAAAATACAAACACACCATAATAAGAAAAATATACTAAACGCAATAATTATAATATCAGTAGAGTTAAAATACAATTAACCAACAAGAACACATATCTCAACCCACTACATACTAAGGACTTGTCATAACTACATCGAAACAAATTAACCAACACCTCTATAAGTCCACAACTGCACCATAATGCCTCAAATATGTAATAGAGCATACACAATGCTCACTGAAGTATACACAATGCTCCAAATATATATATCAAGAAGCATACACAATGCTCAGGTGATGTACAAAGGCATACACAATGCCCCAACATCATGGATCACAATCGTACCAAACTATCAAACTCAACAAGGTAAGGGTAAGGTCTGCGTACACACTACCTTCTCCAGACCCCACACTGTGGGATAATACTGGGTATGTTGTTATTGTTGTTGTTGTTGTTGTTGTTGTTGTTTTATTTCTGAGATGGTTGGTGTCCTTATGAGAGTATTGGCTTGGTAATCTGTTAGTCTATTGAGGACACCACAATTAAGGTCTTTTTGATATCCCACTCGGTATCTGATATCTGTATTGGGGCCAGGGACGAATCTACTAAGGAGGGATGGGGTGGCACGCCACCCGCACACCTCGGTCAGGAGACACTACATATATACGTATATGTGTATGAAAAATATTATAAATATATATATGGTGGCACCGACATTAACAAATGACCATTTGGTCCTTATCATACTGCATGACTTCTAGTAATTCCCCCTACTAGCCACACACATCAAGTCACCCTTATCTCACCACATGCGTTTCAACACTCAGACCTTATACAACCGCATGTGTATCAATATCATAATATATCACAATTTGCATCTCATGTGCCCAAATATTTCAACTTGCCAAAATAAATCAACAACAATATTTTTTCATAACAAAGAGCTCACGGCTCCATCACAATGAGTACAAACAAATCTCACAAAATATTCGGGAATAAATAACTCAGCAAAAATAATATTTTAAAATTTTTAACACATTGCCTCCGTACCAAATTTAAAATATCAAATACTTTACATTAATAATATTTAAATTAAAGAAATTCAACCTTCAAATAATGCACAGAATAAAAGAAACCAAGTTTCAACTAAACAGGTAAAACAATTAGCAGAAAAAGGTCAAGCAAATTTAAAGTATAAAAATCAGATCAATGATGAAGAATATAACAAAATAAAATAATTTAATTAATATGCACAGTGATCTACACAATTAAAAAACATAATCTTCCACAGTTAGCCTGTGTACTCACACGTCACCTCGTGTACACGATTTTCAACACATTACAATTTTCACATCAATACCAATCCTAGGAAAAATTTCCCCCACACAAGGTTAGACAAGTCACTTACCTCGACTTGCTCCAATTTAATCCACTAGTAGGCCTTTTCCTCAATTATCCAACTATGAATGGCTCGACTCTAGCCAAAATAATTCGATACAGTCAACAAAAACTATAGGAATCAATTTCAGAAGAAAATACTATATTTTTCAATAAAATCCGAAATTAACTCAAACTTTGTCTGTGGGGCCCACGTCTAACTACGAGTCTAACCATACCAAAATTGCTAAATTTAGATAACAATTTCGCCCTCAAATCCTCAAATTTATCTAAGAGGGTTTTCAAACTTTTTCAACTTAATTCACCAATTAAATGATAAAAACAGTGATGGATTCGGGTAATCTAACCAAATTTGAGTTAAGAACACTTACCCCGATGTTTTCTCTGAAGATCTCCCGAAAATCGCCTCTCCCCAAGCTCCAATACATCAAAAATGGAAAATGGGACAAACTTAAACTCTCTGCTCATACATTTCTTCTTCACGAACGCGGTCAGTGCCTCGCGTTCGTGAAGCACAAAAATGTGCTGCCCAACTTTCCTCTTCACGAACGTGAGGGCTCACTCGCGAACGCGATGCCTTACCAAACCTGGCCTTCACGAACGCGATCCCTCCTTCGCAAACGCGAAGCTTTAATACCCAATAACCCAGCTTGGACTCGCCCTTCTACGCGAACGCGAACACTTTCGCGCGTTCGCGATGAACACTTCCATCACCCTTCATGAATGCGGTCCCTTCTTTGCGAATGTGGGGAGAAATTTCTCGCGTGCCCCAGTTCCCCTTCGCGAACGGGAAACCTCTCTCGCGAACACGAAAAAGGAAACCAGAGCTGGACACCAGAAATCCTTCAGTTGTTCCCAAGTCCGAAAATGACCCGTTAACCTTCCGAAACTCACCCAAGGCCTTCGGGACCTCAACCAAATACACCAACCAGTCCTAAAATATCATACATACTTAGTAGAAGCCTCAAATCACATCAACTAATGCTAAAATCACAAATCACACCCCAAATTCAAGGTTAATGAAACTTAAAAATTTCCAACTTCTACATTCGATGCCGAAACCTATCAAATCAAGTCCGATTGACCTCAAATTTTACACACAAGTCATAAATGAAATAACAAAGTTATGAAAATTTTCGGAACTAGATTCCGACCCCGATATCAAAAAGTCAACTCCCCGGTCAAACTTCCAAACTTAAATTCTTATTTTAGCTATTTCAAGCCTAATTTAAATACGGACTTCCACATAAAATTTCGATCACGCTCCTAAGTCCAAAATAACCATACGGAGCTGTTGGAATCATCAAAATTCTATTCTGGGGTCGTTTACACATAGGTTGACATCCAGTCAACCTTTTCAACTTACGGTTTTGACTTTGGAACTCAGTATTCCAATTCATTCTAAAAACCTCATCGGACCCGAACTAATTACCCCAGCAAGTCATATAACAGTTATAAAGTATAGAATGAGCAATAAATAGGGAAATGAGGCTACAACTTTTAAAATGACTAGCCGGGTCGTTACATCCTCCCCCTCTTAAACAAACGTTAGTCCTTGAACGGGTTTAGAATTTTACCTGGAGTGGTGAAAAGATGAGGATAACAGTTGCACATATCATGGTCGGTCTCCCAAGTCGCCTCCTCGTCCAGATGACCCCTCCACTGTACTTTTACTGAGGCGATTCTCTTTGATCTCAACTTTCTAACATGTCTGTCCAGAATAGCCACTGGTTTCTTAACGTAAGATATATCCTTGTCCAACTGGACTGAGCTGAAGTCTAACACATGAGATGGATTGCCGTGATACTTACGGAGCATCGAAACATGGAACACTGGATGAACTGCAGTGAGATTAGGTGGTAGTGCAAGTCTATAAGCCACCTCTCCAACTCTCTCAAGAATCTCAAAATGTCTGATATACCTCGGGCTCAACTTGCCCTTCTTTCCGAACCTCATAACACCCTTCATGGTCGAAACTCAGAGCAATACCCGCTCACCAACCATGAATGCAACATCATGAACCTTCCGATCTGCATAACTATTTTGTCTAGATTGGGCTGTACAAAGTCGATCCTGAATCAATTTAACCTTTTTCAGAGCATCTTGAACCAAGTCCGTACCCAATAGTATAGCTTCGCCCGGCTCAAACCACCCCACTGGAGACCGGCATTGCCTACCATATAAGGCCTCATATCGCGCCATCTGAATGCTCGACTGATAACTGTTGTTGTAAGAAAACTCCGCAAGTTGCAAGAACTAATCCCAAGAACCCCCAAAATCTATCACACCAGCACGGAGCATATCCTCCAGTATCTGAATAGTGCGGTCGGACTGTCCGTCCGTCTGAGGGTGAAATATTGTTCTCAACTCAACCCGAGTACCTAACTCCTGCTCTACAGCCCTCCATAACCATGATGTAAATTGTGTACCCGGTCATAGGTGATGGATACCGGTACGCCATGAAGCTTGGCGATCTCACGGATATAAATTCGAGCCAATTGCTCGGAAGAATAGGTAGTCATCACAGGAATGAAATGAGTTGACTTGGTCAGCCTATCCACAATCACCCATACTGCATCAAACATCCGCTGAGTCCATGGGAGTCCAACAACGAAATCCATAGTGATCCGTTCCCATTTCCACTCCGGAATCTCTAACTTCTGAAGCAACCCACCTGGCCGCTGGTGCTCATACTTGTCATGAACCAAAATTCCCACCACAGGCGTCTTGATGGCACCTAGTCTATAAGACTAGGTAAGCCGTCACGATGCCTATGGTGGGAATTTTGGGTCGTGACAATTGGTATCAGAGCTCTAGGTTCATAGGTTCTATGAGTCACGAATGAGTCTAGTTTAATCTTGTGGATCGGTACGGAGATGTTTGTACTTATCTTCGAGAGGCTACAGAACTGTTAGTAAATTTCCACATCTTTCATTCATGTCATGCGGAATTTGTTGAATTTGAAATTTGAGCCTTTGTATCTCTATTCTCTTACAGATGGTGAGGATACATGCAACCAGGTTATTTGAGCAGGCATCCGCACATACTGTTAGGGATGCAAGACGCCAGGCCCGAGGTAGAGGTAGAGGAAGGGCACGTGCCGCGACAAGAGCACCTGTCAGAACAACAGTGGAGAAGCCATTAGTAGCTTCAGTTGGGGGACAAGTACCAGAAGCACTTGTTGTTACCCCCGGAAATCAAGAGATGTTGGCATAATTTCTGAGTATGTTCGGTACATTAACCCATGCGATATTGATCTCTGTTGCACCAAATATTCCGCAGATTAGGGGAGTAGCTCCGACTCCTACCATAACTCCAGAGTGGCAGGTTCACGTTGGTCAGGTTTTGGGTGTAGTACCGGTACAACCCGTTATTCCAGTTCGGCCTGAGGTCAGGACAGAGGCATCAGAAGAAGAACAAAAGAGACTTGAAAGGTTTAAGAGGTATAGTCCACCTACTTTCAGTGGCACAGCTACAGAGGATACCCAAGGATTTCTAGAAAATTGTCACCATATTCTTCGCCCCATGAGTGTTGTCGAAGTGAGCGGAGTTTCCTTTAATACATTTCAACCACCACCGGTTATCCCAGATCAGGACCAAGTTCCAGTTGTTGATGCACCAGCTCAGGCACCACCTGTGCCTATTATGATTCCAGGACTTCAAGAGGCCCTAGCTTAGATTCTAACAACGTGTACTGGCCTTGATCAGGTTGTCTCTATTTCGACGGCCGCAACCACTTCTTAGGCCAGGGGAGGCACTCAGACTCCCATCGCTCGAACACCCGAGCAGGTTATTCAGGGACTTTAGACACTAGAGACACTGCTAGCCCAGCCGGTTACTGTTGCTCATGATTATGTGGTTCCTGCTATGCCTGAGGATGATCAGCGTAGGTTGGAGAGGTTTGGGAGACTTCAGCCACCACCTTTCAGTGGCACAGAGAGAGAGGATGCTCAAGACTTTTTGGACAGGTGTCAGAGGATACTCCGTACTACTGGTATTTTGGAGACTTGTGGGGTCTCATTCACTACCTTTCAGTTTTATGGGGCTCCACTCAAATGGTGGGAGACTTACGAGAGATGTAGGCCTATTAGCGCAGTACCCCTTACTTGGCAGCAGTTCTCCATGGTCTTTTTGGAGAAGTTCGTGCCTCGATCCCACAGAGAGGAGCTGCGCAAACAGTTTGAGCGGCTTCGCTAGGATGATATGTCTGTGACACAGTATGAGATGCGGTTCTATGAGTTGGCCTGTCATGCTATCTGGTTGGTTTCCACAGACATAGAGAGGATCATGAGGTTTATTGATGGCCTAACTTATCAGCTACAGTTGCTCATGACCAGGGAGCGGGTTTCGGGTGCTACCTTTGATGAGGTTGTCGACATTGATTGGCAGATTGAGATGGTTCGCGGTTAGGAAAGGGTTGAGCGGGAGGCCAAGAGGCCTCGTGGTCAGGGTGGATTCAGCGGTGCTCTTTTTGGGGGTCAGTTCCAGCACGGTAGAGGTCGTCATTTCAGACAGGCTCAGTCAGCTCGGCCATGGTTCTCACAGTTCTCATCAGGGAACCTCATCACTTAGTGCCCTTCCAGTTCAGAGTTCGTCCCGTGCTTCACCTGTTCAGGGCTCTTCCATGCCAGGTTCTTCTACCAGACATCCCGGTGCTAGGGGTTCCCTTCAGTTTCTGCCGCCAGCACCAGAGAGTTGTTTTGAGTGTAGGGAGCTTGGGCATATGTGGAGGCAGTGTCCTTTTCGTCATGGAGGTGTATCTCAGTAGAGGAGTCAGCCTCCGACTACAGCATCAGTTACCTCACCACCCGCCCAGTCAGCTCTGGGTGGAGGTTAGTCAGATAGGGGTTGCCCTAGAGGGGGAGACAGATCACGGGGTGGTCAGGCCCATGGGACCCTGATCGCCTTAAATTCTTTCGGTCATGAAAAACAACATAAGGAACTATAGTCATCGCCCTACATCTGCCCGGGCCCCCAGACCCAGATCACCTTAAATTTTTTCGGGTCATATAAAATGTCCTGAAACCATTGTCACCGCCCAACCATGACCGTTCCAAGTTTTTTGGCATTTTACGGCTATAAAATCGAAATTCTGCGAGATTTCTTGATTTTCGTGTGCTATAACCCATGCCTTCCGCATGGACCCGAGCCCCCTGGACCCTAATCTCCTTCAATTTTTTCGGGCCATCAAAAATGACCTAAGGAACTTTAGTCACCGCCTTGCCACGACCATTCAAAGTTTGTTTGCCATTTAACTGCTATATAACTGGAATTCCACTCGATACCCTGATTTTCATGTGTTATAGCTCACACTTTTTGCATTGTCCCTGCCCCCTAGACTGGGATCGCCTTAAATATTTTTGGGCCATAATAAATGACCTAAGGAACCATAGTCACCACCCCTCCATGACCGTTCCAAGTGTTTTGCTATTTTACGTCCATAAAATTGGAATTTCGCACGATTCCTTAATTTTTGTATGCTATATCCAACGCCTTCCGCATGGGCCCTGGCCTCGGGGCCCTGATCGTCTCAATGGTTTTTTAAACAATCAAAAATGACCTAAGATACCATAGTCACTGCCTCTCTATGACCGTTCTATGTTTTCTGGCGGTTTACTGCCATAAAACTAGAATTTTTCGAGCCCGAGCCCATCGACCCGGAATGCCATAATTTTTTCCGGGCTGTCAAAAATGATCTAAGTAACCATAGTCACCATCCCACCATAACCGTTCCAAATCTTTTGACGTTTTACGGCCATAAAACTGGAATTCCACCTGATTCCCTGATTTTCGTGTGCTATAGCCCACTCCTTCCGCATGGGCCCTGGCCCACAGACGTGGATCACCTTAAATTTTTTCAGGCCATCACAAACGACCTAAGGAAATATAGTCACCATCCAGCCATGACCGTTCCATCTTATTTGGCATTTTACGGCCATAAAACTGGAATTACGCCCGATTGCTTACTTTTCATATGCTATAGCCCACGCCTTCTGCATGTGCCAGGTCCTCCGGACCCGGATCGCCTTAAATTTTTTCGGGACATCAAAAATGACCTACGGAACCATAATCGCCGCCCTGCCATGACCGTTAGGTTTTTTGTGCTTTACGTCCATAAAATTGGAATTCCGCCTGAATTTTTGTTATCGTGTGCTATAGCACACGCCTTCAGCATGGGCTTGTGTCCCCCGACCCAGATAACCTTAAATATTTTTGGGTCATGATAAATGACCTAAGGAACCATAGTTGCTTCCTCGCCATGACCGTTCCAAATTTTTGGCGTTTTACGGCCATAAAATTGGAATTCAGTCTTATTTCCTAACTTTCGTATGCTATAGCTCATGCCTTTCGCATGTTTTTTGGTGTTTTATGATCATAAAAATGGAATTCAACCCATTTACCTAATATTTGTGTGCTATAGCCAACGCCTTCCACTTGGGCGTGGGCCTCGGGACCCTGATCGCCTCAAATATTTTCGAGCAATCAAAAACGACCTAAGAAACCATAGTCACCGCCCCGCCATAACCATTCCAAATTATTTTGACATTTTACGGCCATAAAATTAGAATCCCCCCAGATTCCCTAATTTTCATGTGCTTATAGTCCACACCTTGTGAATGGACCTGGGCCACCGGACCTGTTCCGCCTTATATTTTTCAGGGTCATAAAGAATATCCTGAAACCATTGTCACTGCCCAACCATGACCGTTCCAAGTTTTTTGGAATTTTACGACTATAAAATCAAAATTCTGCTAGATTCCTTGAGATTTGTGCGCTATACCCCATGCCTTCCTCATGGACCCGAGCCTCCTGAACCCTGATCGCCTTAAATGTTTTTCAAGCCATCAAAAATGACCTAAGGAACTATAGCCGCCGCCCTGCCACAACCGTTCAAAGTTTGTTTGCCATTTAGCTACCATATAACTAGAATTTTGCCTGATACCCTGATGTTCATGTGCTATATACCACGCTTTCCGCATAGGCCTGGGCCCTTTGGACCTGGATCGCCTTAAATATTTCTGGGCCATCAAAAATGACCTAAGGAACCATAGTCGCCGCTCTACCATGACAGTTCCAAGTAATTTGCCATTTTACAACCATAAAATTGGAACTTCGCCCGATTCCCTAATTTTTCTATGCTATAGCCAACGCCTTACGCATGGGACGGGGCCTCGGGACCCTAATCACCTCAAAGTTTTTGAGCTTTCAAAAACTACCTAAGATACCATAGTTACTGTCTCGCCATGGGCGGTTTACTACCATAAAACTAGAATTTTGCGGGCCCGAGCCCATGGACCCGGAATGCCTTAATTTTTTTCGGGCCAACGAAAATGAACTAAGGAACCATAGTCACCTCCCCTCCATGAGCATTCCAAATCTTTTGACGTTTTACGGCCATAAAACTGGAATTCCGCCTGATTCCCTAATTTTCGTGTGCTATAGCCCACTCCTTCTGCATGGGCCCTGGCGCCCATACCTGGATCGCCTTAAATTTTTCTAGGCCATCAAAAATGACCTAAGAAAACATAGTCACCGTCCATACAAGACCGTTCTATATTCTTTGGTATTTTACGGCCATAAAACAGGAATTACACTCGATTCCTTAATTTTCGTGTCCTATAGCCCACGACTTCCGCATGGGCTAAGTCCTCCAGACCCGAATCGCCTTAAAATTTTCTGGGCCATCAAAAATTACCTACTAAACCATAGTCGATGCCTCGCCATGACCGTTAGTTTTTTTGTGTTTTACGTCCATAAAATTAGAATTCCGCCCGATTCCTTAATTATCGTGTGCTATATCCTACGCCTTCCGCATGGGCCCTTGTCCCCCGACTTGGATCGTCTTAAATATTTCTGGGCCATCATAAATGACCTAAGGAACCATACTCATCACCCCGCCATGACCGTTCCAAGGTTTTTGGCATTTTACGACCATAGAACTAGAATTTAACCAGATTCTCTGACTTTCGTATGATATAGCCCATGCCTTTAGCATGGGCCCAAGCCCCCGGACCCAGATTGCCTTAAAATTTATCATGCTGTATAAATGACCTAAAGAACCATAGCCACTACCATGCCATGTGCATTTCAAGATTTCTGGCATTTTTCATTCATAAAACTGAAATTTCTCCCGATTCTCTGATTTTCGTGTGCTATAGCCCATGCCTTCCTCATGGGTCCGGGCTAGTGGACCTGGATCTACTTAAATTTTTTTGGGCTATAAAAAATGACCTGAGAAAACATAGTCTCCGTCCATCCAAGACTGTTTTATATTTTACGGCGTTTTACGGCCATAAAACTAAAATTACGCCTGATTCCTTAATTTTCGTGTCCTATAGCCCACGACTTCCGCATGGGCCAGGTCTTCCGGACTCGGATCGCCTTAAAATTGTCTGGGCCATCAAAAGTGACCTACTGAACCATAGTCAATGCCTCGCCATGACCGTTAATTGTTTTTTTGTTTTACGTCCATAAAATTAGAGTTCTGCCCGATTCTATAATTATCTTTGTGCTATAGCCCACGCCTTCTGCATGGGCCCGTGTCCCCCTACTCAGATCGCCTTAAATTTTTTTGGGCCATCATAAATGACCTAAGGAACCATACTCATCACCCCGCCATGACCGTTCCAAGGTTTTTGGCATTTTACGGCCATAAAATTGGAATTTCGCCCGATTCCCTAATATTTTATGATATAGCCAACGCTTCCCGCATGGGCCCGGGCCTCGGGACCCTGATCGCCTGAAATATTTTTGAGAAATCAAAAACTACCTAAGATACCATAGTCACTGCCTTGCCATGGGCGGTTTACTGCCATAAAACTAGAATTTTGCGTGCCCGAGCCCATGGACCTGTAATGCCTTAAATTTTTTCGGGCCATAGAAAATGAACTAAGGAACCATAGTCACCTCCCATCCATGAACTATCCAAATGTTTTGACTTTTTACCTGCCATAAACCTGGATTTCCGCATGATTCCCAGATTTTCGTGTGCTATAGCCCACTCCTTTCGCATGGGCCCTGGCGCCTGGACCCGGATGTCTTTAAATTTTTCCGGGCCATAAAAAATTACCTGAAACCATTGTCGCCGTCCCACCATCACTGTTTCAAATATTTTGGCATTTTACGACCATAAAACTAGATTTTCGCCTGATTCCCTAGTTTTTGTGTGCTATAGCCCATGTCATCCGCGTGGACCCGGGCCACCCGACCTGGGCTACCCAACATTTTTACGGACCATCGAAAATGACTTAAGGAACATCTCCCCTTTCCCGCCATGACCGTTCCTCATGTTTTGGCAGTTTACGACCATCAAACTGGAATCCGGCCTCATTCGCAGATTTTCGTATCTATGGCCCTCGCCTTCCGCCTGGGCCCAGGCCGCCGATCTAGACCTTCAAAAATGAACTAAGGAACATCGGTCACCGCCCCTCCATGGTTGTTCCTCTTATTTTAGCATTTTACGGCCATAAAATAGGAATTTGGCCCGATTCCCATATCTTCGTGTGCTATACCCTACGCCTTCCGCATAAGCCCGGGCTACCCGGCCCGTACTGTCCAAAATATTTATGGACCATCAAAAACGACCTAAGGGACATCGGTTAGCTGTCCCGCCATGATCTTTCCTCTTTGTTTGGAGTTTTACGGCCATAAAATCGGAATAAGGTCTAATTACCATATTTTCATGTGATATGACCACGCCTTTCGCATGGGCTCGGGACACCCGACCCGGACCGCCCAAAATTATTATAGACCATCAAAAGTGATTTAAGTAACATCGGTCACTGCCCCACCATTATTGTTCCTCGTGTTTAGCATTTTACGACCATAAAACTTGGAACTCGGCCCGATTCCTATATTTTCGTATGCTATAACCCACGACTTTTGTATGGGCCCAGCCTACCCGACCTGGATCGTCCAAAATTTTTACGGACTATCAAAAATGACCTACGGAACATCGGTCTTTGCTCCTCCATGACTGTTCCTCATTTTTTGGCGTTTTACGACAATAAAACTGGAATATAGTCGGATTCCCATATATTCGTGTGTTATAGCCCACGCCTTTCGCGTGCACCCTATACACCCGACCCAGACCGCCCAAAATTAGTACAGACCATCAAAAACGACCTAAGAAACATCTTCCACCGCCCCTCCCTGACCGTTCCTCATGTTTTGCCGTTTTATGGCGATACAACTAGAATTCGGTCTGATTCCCATATTTTCTTGTGCTACAGCCCATCGTCTAAAATATTTACTGACCATTAGAAATGACTTAAGGAACATCGGTCTCTGCCCTCCATGACCGTTCCTCATTTTTTAGCGTTTCACGACCATAAAATAGGAATTGGGCCCGATTCTCAAATCTTCGTGTGCTATACCCTACGCCTTTCGCATAGGCCCGGGCTACCTGACCTGGACTGTCCAAAATATTTACGGACCATCACAAATGACCTAAGGGACATCGGGTCACTGCCCTTCCATGACCTTTCCTCATTTTTTGGAGTTTTACGGCCATAAAATCGGAATACGGTCTGATTACAATATTTTCATATGCTATGCCCACCCCTTTCGCATGGGCTCGGGACACCCGACCCAGACCGCCCAAAATTAGTATAGACCATCAAAAATTACTTAAGTAACATCGGTCACCGCTCCTCCATGACCGTTTTTCATTTTTTGGCGTTATACGGCCATAAAACTATAATTCATCCTGATTCCCATATTTTCATGTGCTATAGCCAATGCTTTCTGCGTGGGGCCGAGACGCATGATCTGGACCGCCCTAAATTATTACGGACCATCAAAATGGACCTAAGGAATGTCGGTCACAGCTCCGCCATGACCGTTCCTCGTGTTTTGGCATTTTACGTCCATAAAACTTGAATTCGACCTCATACCCATATTTTCCCATATTTATAGCACACGCATTCTGCATGGGCCCGGGCAACTCGACCCGGACCGCCCAAAATTACTACGGACCATCACAAAATGACCTAAGGAACGTCGGTCACTGCCCCGCCATGACCGTTCTTCGTTTTACGAGCATAAAACTGGAATTCATCCTAATCCCAAATTTTCGTGTGCCATAGCCCACGCCTTCCGCGTGGGCCCATGCCACCAGTCCCGGACCCCCAAAATTTTTTACGAACCATAACAAACGAACTAAGGAACATTGTTCACCACCATGCCATGATAGTTCCTCGTGTTTTGGAGTTTTACGACCATAAAACAGGAATTTGGACCGGTACCAATATTTTCGTGTGTTATGCCCACGCCTTCCGTATAGCCCCGGGCTGCCCGATCCGGAATGCCCAAAGTTTTTACGAACCATCAAAACGACCTAAGTAACATCGATCACCATCCCTCCATGACCGTTCCTCGTTGTTTTGGCATTTTACGTCCATAAAATTGGAATTCGACCCGATTCCCATATTTTTGTGTGCTATAGCCCACGCTTTCCGCGTGGGCCCAGGCCCCCCCAATCCTGACCACCCAAAATTTTTACGGACCATCTAAAACACCCCAAGGAATATCATTCACTGTCTTGCCATAACCGTTTCTCGTTGTTTGGTGCTTTATGGCAATAATACTGGAATTCGGCCTCATTCCCATATTTTCATGTTCTATAGCCCACGCCTTTTCCACGTGGGCTCGGTTCACAAGACCTGGACAGCGTAAATGTTTTACGGACCTAAGGAACATCTCTTACCGTGATGCCATGTCCGTTCCTTGTTTTTTGGCATTTTATGGCCATAAAACTAGAATTCGGCCCATTTCCATATTTTTGTGTGTTGCCTTCCACGTGTGCCCGGGTTACCCGATCCAAAATGCCCAAAATTCTTTCGGACCATCAAAAATGACCTAAGGAATATCGGTCACCATCCCGCCATGACCGTTCCTTGCATTATTGCGTTTTACGGCCATAGAAATAGAATTCGACCTGATTCCCTAATTTTCTTATAGCCTACGCCTTCCGCATGGGTCCGGACCACAAGACCCGGACTACCCAAACTTTTTACGGACCATCACAAATGACCTAAGGAACATCGATCACCACCCTACCTTGACTGGTCCTCAGTGTTTGGCATTTTACGGCGATAAAACTGGAATTCGACCCAATTCTCATATTTTTGTGTGCTATATATAGCCCATGCTTTCTGCGTGGGCCCGGGCTGTCCGATCCAAAATGCCCAAAATTTTTACGGACCATCAAAAATGACATAAGGAACATCGGTCACTTCCCCTCCATGACTGTTCCTCATGTTTTGGCGTTTTACGGCCATAAAACTGGAATTCGGCCAGATCCCCATATTTTTGTGTGGTATAGCCCACACCTTCTGCGTGGGCCCAAAGCACTAGACCTAGACATCCCAAAATTTTATGAACCATAAAAAATGACCTAAGGAACATCTCTCACCGACCCACCATGATCATTCCTCATTTTTGGCATTTTATGGCCATAAACTTGGAATTCGGCCTTATTCCCATATTTTTATATGCTATAGCTCACGCCTTCCACGTGGGCCCGGTCCACTAGACCCGGAACGCTCAAATATTTTACGGACCATCATAAATGATCTATGGAACATCATTCACCACTATGACATAATCCTTCCTTATTGTTTGGCATTTTACGGCCAAAAAACTAGAATTCGGCTGATTTTCGTATTTTGTATGCTATAGCCGATGCCTTTTGTGTGGGCCCAGTCCACCCAAACCTGACCGCCCAAAACATTTACGGACCATTAGAAATGACCTAATGAACCTCGGACACCGCCCCACCATGACCATTCCTCGTGTTTTAGTATTTTTACGGCCATAAAACTAGAATTCAGCCTGATTCATATATTTTCGTGTGCCATAACCCACGCATGGGCCTGGTTTCCCCGACTCGGACCATCCAAAATTTTTACGGACTATCCAAAATGACCTAAGGAACATCGGTCACTACCTCTCCATGACCGTTCTTCATTGTTTGGCGTTTCACGGCCATAAAACTAGAATACTGTATGATTCCCATATTTTCGTGTGCTATAGCCCACGCCTTTTTCGTGGGCCCGGGGCACCCGACCCGGACCGCCCAAAATTATTACATACCATCAAAATGACCTAAGGAATATAGGGCAACACCCTGAAATTAACGTTCCTCGTGTTTTGGCATTTTACGGCCATAAAATAGGAATTCGGCCCGATTCCCATATTTTCAAGTGCTATAGACTATGCCTTCCGCGTGGGATCGGGCCACCTCATCTGGAATGCCCAAATTTTTTATGCACCATAACAAATGACGTAAGGAGCATCGGTCACCATCCCGCCATAATCGTTCCTCATGTTTTGGCGTTTTACGGCCTTAAAACTAAAATTCGGCCTGATTCCGCGTGGGGCCAGGCCACTAGACCTAGACTACCCAAAATTTTTACGGACCATAAAAAATGATCTAAGGAACATCTCTCACTGCCCCACCATGACCGTTCCTTGTTTGTTTTCGTTTTATGTTCATTAAACTAGAATTCGGCCTAATGCCCATGTTTTTGTGTGATATAGCCTACGCCTTCCACGTGGGCCACTAGACACGGAACGCCAAATATTTTTACGGACCATGAAAAATGACCTATGGAACATTGTTCACAGCCCCACAATGATTGTTCCTTATTTTCTGGCATTTCGACGGCCATAAAACTAGAATTCGACCAGATTCCCTATTTTTGTATGTTATAGCCCACGCCTTCCGTGTGGACCAGGGCCGCCCATCCTAAACCACCAAAAAAATTTACGGACCATCAAAAATGACCTAAGGAACATTTTTCACCTCCCCACTATGACCGTTCCTCATGTTTTAGCATTTTACGGCCATAAAACTGGAATTCGGGCCCGATTCCTATATTTGCGTGTGACATAGCCCATGCCTTCTCCATGGGCCCTGGCTACCCGATCCGGACCGTCAAAATTTTTATGGACCATCAAAAACGACCTAAAGAACATCGGTCACTGCCCCGCCATGACAATTCCTCATTTTTTGGCGTTGCATGGCCATAAAACTGGAATACGGTCTGATTCCCATATTTTCGTGTGCTATAACCCACGCCTTCCGCGTGGGATCGGGTTGCCTGATTCGGAACGTCCAAAATGTTTACGGACCATCCAAAAAGACCTAAGGAACATCGATCATCTCCGCGCCATGACATTTCCTCATTTTTTGGAGTTTTACGGCTGTAAAACTGGAATTCGGCTCGATTCCCATATTTTCGTGCCCACACCTTCCGCATGGGCCCAAGCCACCCAAACCGTACCGCCCAAAATTATTACAAACCATAAAAAACGACCTAAGTAACATCGGTCACCTCCCCACCATGACCGTTCCTCGTGGTTTGGCATTTTACGGCTATAAAACTAGAAGTCGACCAAATTCCCATATTTTCGCATGTTATAGCCTACGCATTCCGCATCGGACCGTGCTGCCCAACCCGGACCGCCCAAAATGTTTACGGACCATAAAAAATGACTTAAGGAGCATCGGTCACTGCCCTCCATGGTTGTTCCTCATATTTTTGCATTTTACGGCCATAAAACAGGAATTCGGCCCGATTCCCATATTTTCTTGTGCAATAGATCATGCCTTCCGCGTGGGCCCAGTCAGCCGGACCTAGACCGTCTAGAATAATTATGGACTATCAAAAACCACCAAAGGAACATCGGTCACCGCCACACCATGAACGTTCCTTATTTTATTGGAGTTTTACTACCATTAAACTGGAATTCGGCCCGATTCCCATATTTTCATGTGCTATATCCCACGCTTTCCGCGTGGGCCCGGTTCGCACGATCCGTAATGCCCAAAAATTTTACCGACCTTCAAAAACGACCAAAGGAACATCGTTCACCGTCTCGCTATCACTGTTCCTCGTGTTTTGGCATTTTATGGCCATAAAACTGGAATTCGGCCTGATTGCCATATTTGCGTGTGTTATAGCCAAAATATTCCGCGTGGGCCAGAATCGCCTAATCCAGACCGCCCAAAATTTTTACGGACCATCAAAAATGACCTAGGGAACATCGGTCATTGCCCCTCCATGACCGTTCCTCATATTTTGGCATTTTACAGCCATATAATTGGAATTCAGCCCGATTCCCATAATCAATGAGCTATAGTACACACTTTCCGCATGGGCTCGCGCCACCTGATACGGAACGCCCAAAATTTTTACGGACCATCCAAAATGCCCTAAGGAACATCGTTCCCCATCCCTCCATGACCATTCCTCATTTATTGGCATTTCACGGCTATAAAACTGGAATTCGGCCAGATTCCCATATTTTCTTGTGCTATAGCCCACGCCTTCCGTGTGGGCCCAGACCACTAGACCTAGACCGCCCAAAATTTTTACAGACCATAGCAAATGACCTAACGAACATCTCTCACCGCCCCACCATGACTGTTCCTTGTTTTAAGCATTTTATGGTCATAAAACTGGAATTCGGCCTAATGCCCATGTTTTTGTGTGCTATAGTCCACGCCTTCCACGTAGGTCCGGACCAGTAGACACGAACCACCCAAAAATTTTACGGACCATCAAAAACGACCTAAGGAAATCAGTCACCATCCTACCATGACCGTTTCTCATATTTTGGCATTTTACGGCCATAAAACTAGAATTCAGCCCGATTCTCAAACTTTTGTGTGCTATAGCCCACGCCTTCCGCGTGGCCCCGGGCCGCCCGATCCGGAACGCTCAAAATTTTTACGGACCATCAAAAATGACCTAAGGAACATCGGTCACCGTTCCACCATGACCGTTCCTCATTGTTTTGCATTTTATGGCCATAAAACTGGAACTCGACCAGATTCCCATATTGTCGTGTGCTATGTCCCACGCCTTCCGCGTGGTCCCGGGACACTAGACCTAGACCGCCCAAAAATTTTACTGACCATATAAAACGACCTAGGGAACATTTTTCACCGCCCCACCATGACCGTTCCTTGTTTTTTGGCGTCTTATGGTCATAAAACTTGAATTCGACCTAATGCCCATGTTTTTGTGTGCTATAGCCCACTCCTTCCACATGGGCCTGGGACACAAGACACAGAACGCCCAACCCAGAACGCCCAAAATATTTACGGACCATCAGAAATGACCTAATGAACTTCGGACACCACCCCATCATGACCGTTCCTTGGTGTTTTAGCGTTTTACATCCATACAACTGAAATTTGGCCTGATTCCTATATTTTTGTGTGCCATAGCCCACGCCTTCCGCAAGGGCCAGATGTACCCGACCTGGACAGTCCAAAATTTGTACCGAACATCAAAAATGACCTAAGGAACATTGGTCACTACCGCGCCATGACCATTCCTCATTGTTTGGTGTTTCAAGGCAAGAAAACTGGAATACGGTCTAATTCCCATATGTTCGTGTGCTATACCCACGCCTTTCGCGTGGGCCAAAGACACCCGACCCGGACCGCCCAAAATTATTACTGACCGTCAAAAACGACCTAAGGAATATAGGTCACCACCCCGCCATGAACGTTCCTCATGTTTTGGCATTTTACGACCATAAAACAAGAATTCGGCGTGATTCCCATATTTTCAAGTGCTATAGCCTATGCCTTCCGTGTGGCATCAGGCCACCTAATCCGGAATGCCAAAAATTGTTACGGACCATCATAAATGACCTAAGGAACATCGATCACCATCCCGCCATGACCGTTATTCATGCTTTGGCATTTTCTGTCCATAAAACTGGAATCCAGCCAGATTCCCATATTGTCGTGTGTTATAGCCCACGCCTTCCGCGTGGGCCTGGGCCACTAGACCTAGACCGCCCAAAATTTTTACGGACCACATTAAATGACCTAAGGAACATCTCTCACGGCCCCACCTTGATCGTTCCTTGTTGTTTGGCGTTTTATGGTCATAAAACTGGAATTCAGCCTAATGCCTATGTTTTTATTGCTATAACCCACGCCTTCCACGTGGCCCGGGCCACTAGACACAGAACGCCCAACCTAGACCGCCCAAACCATTTACGAACCATCAGAAACGACCTAATGAACCTTGGACACCACCCCACTATGACCGTTCCTCCTTTTTTAGCATTTTACGGCCATACAATTGGAATTCAGCCTGATTCCTATATTTTTGTTTGCCATAGCCCACGCCTTCGCATGGGCCCGGTCTACCCTACCCGGACCATCCAAAATTTTTACAGACCATCAAAAATGACCAAAGGAACATCGGTCACTGCCCCTCCATGACCGTTCCTCTTTTTTTGGTGTTTCACGGCCATAAAATTGGAATACGTCTGATTTCTATATTTTTGTATGTTATAGCCCACGCCTTTCGCGTGGGCCCGTGACACCGACCCGGATCGCCTAAAATTATTACAGACCATCAAAAATGACCTAAGGAATATAGGTCACCACCCCGCCATGACCGTTCCTCGTGTTTTGGCATTTTATGGCCATAAAATAGGAATTCGGCTCGATTCCGATATTTTCAAGTGCTATATCCTATGCCTTCCGCGTGAGATCAGGCCGCCTGATCCGGAACGCCAAAGGTTTTTATGCACCATCAAAACTGACCTAAGGAACATCGATCACCGTCTCACAATGATCGTTCTTCATGTTTTGGCATTGTACGGCCTTAAAATTAGAATTCGACCCGATTCCCATATTTTCATGTGTTCTAACCAAAGCCTTCCGCATGGGATCAGATCGCCTGATCCGAACCACCCAAAATTTTTACGGACCATCAAAAATGACCTAAGGAACATCGATCACCATCCCTCCATGACCATTCCTCGATTTTGGATGTTTTAAAGCCATAAAACTGGAATTCGGCCCGATTCCCATATTTTCGTGTGCTATAGCTCACGCCGTCCGCGTGGGGCCGGGCCACTAGACCTAGACTGCTCAAAAATTTTACGGACCATAAAGAATGATCTAAGGAGCATCTCTCACCGCCCCACCATGACCGTTCCTTGTTGTTTTTCGTTTTATGCTCATAAAACTAGAATTCGGCCTAGTGCCCATGTTGTTGTGTGCTATAGCCCATGCCTTCCACGTGGGCCACTAGACACGGAACGCCCAAAATTTTACGGACCATCCAAAATGACCTATGGAACGTTATTCACTGCCCCACCATGACCGTTCCTTATTTTTTGGCATTTCAACGGCAATAAAACTGGAAGTCGGCCAGATTTCCGTATTTTTGTATGCTATATCCCACGTCTTCCACGTGGGCCAGGGCCGCCCGTCCTAAACCACCAAAATATTTTATGGACCATCAAAAATGACCTAAGGAACATCGGTCACATCCCTACTATGACCGTTCCTCATTTGTTTAGCGTTTTACGGCCTTAAAACTGAAATTCGGGCCCGATTCCCATATTTTCATGTGCCATAGCCAACGCCTTCTCCATAGGCCCGGGCTACCCGATATGGGCCATCAAAAATTTTTACGGACCATCAAAAATGACCTAAAGAACATCAATCACTTCCCCGCCATGACAGTTCCTCATTTTTTGGCGTTTCACGGCCATAAAACTGGAATACGGTCTGATTCCCATATTTTCGTGTGCTATAGTCCATGCCTTTCGCGTTGACCCATGACACCCCACCCGGACTGCCCAAAATTATTACGGACCATAAACAATGACCTAAGGAATAGCGGTCACAACCCCGCCATGAACGTTCCTCGTTATTTTGTGTTTTACGCCCATGAAACAGGAATTTGGCCTGATTCCCATATTTTCAGGTGCTATAACCCACGCCTTCCGCGTGGGATCGGGCCGCCTGATCTGGAATGCCCAAAATGTTTACGGACCATCACAAATGACCTAAGGAACATCGATCATCGCCCCGCCATGAAATTTCCTCATTTTTTGGCATTTTACGGCTGTAAAACTGGAATTCGGCCCGTTTCCTATATTTTCGTGCCCGCACCTTCCGCATGGGCCCAGGCCACCCAAACAGTACCACCCAAAATTATTACGGACCACAAAAAATGACCTAAGGAACATTGATTACCACCCCGCCATGATCGTTCCTCGTGTTTTGGCGTTTTACGGCTAAAAACTAGAAGTCGGCGAGATTCTCATATTTTTGCATGTTATAGCCCATGCATTCCGCATTGGACCATGCCACCCAACCCGGACCGCCCAAGAAACATTGGTCATGACCGTTCCTCGTTTTATTAGCGTTTTACGACCATAAAACTAGAATTCTGCCTGATTCCCAAATTTTCATGTGCTATATCCCACACCTTCCGTGTGGGCCCGGTCTGCCCGATCCGTAATGCCCAAAATTTTTACAGAGCCTCAAAAATGACTTAAGGAACATCGGTTACCACCCGCCATGACTGTTCCCCATTTTTTTGTATTTTACGGCCATACAACTAGAATTTGGCCCGATTGCCATATTTTCGTGTGATATAGGCAAAGCCTTCTGCGTGGGCCCAGATCGCTAGATTCGGACATCCCAAAATTTTTACGGACCATCCAAAATGACCTAGGGAACATCGGTTACCGCCCCACCATGACCGTTCCTCATTGTTAGGTGTTGTACGGCTATAAAACTGGAATTCGACCCGATTCCCATAATTTTGTGTGCATAGTACACGCATTCCGCGTGGGCCCAAACCGCCGTATCCGGAACGCCCAAAATTTTATCCCACCATCAAAAATGATATATGGGACATCGGTCACCGTCCCTCCATGACCTTTCCTCATTATTTAGCGTTTTACGGCCATAAAACTAGAATTCGGCTAGGTTCCCATATTTTAGTATGTTATAGCCCACACCTTCCGCGTGGGCCTAGGCCACTAGACCCAGAACGCCCAAACTTTTTACGGACCACCAAAAATGACATATGTAACATCTTTCACCACCCCTCCACAACCATTCCTTGTTTATTGTATAAAATTGGAATTCGACATGATTCCCGTATTATTGTATGCTATTAACCATGCCTTCCGCGTGGGCCCATGCCGCCCGACCCTAACCACCCAAAACTTTTACGGACCATCGAAAATGACCTAAGGAAGATCGGTCACCACCCCACCATGTCCGTTCCGCATTGTTTAGCGTTTTACGGCCATAAAACTAGAATTTGTCCCAATTCTTATATTTTCGTGTGCCATAGCCCACGCCTTCCGCATGGGTCCGGTCTACCCGACCCAGACCGTCCAAAAATTTTACAAACCATCAAAAATGACCTAAGGAACATCGGTCATTTCCCCACCATAATCATTCCTCATTGTTTGGTGTTTCACGGCCATAAATATGGAATACGGTCTGATTCCCATATTTTCGTGTGCTATAGTCCATGCCTTTCGCGTGGGCCCGAGATACCCGACCCGTGCTGCCCAAAATTATTACGGACAATCAAAACCGATATAAGGAATATAGGTCACTGCCCCTCCATGACCGTTCCTCATTTTATGGCATTTTACTGCCATAAAACATGAATTCGGCCTGATTCCCGTATTTTCAAGTGCTATAGCCCATGCCTTCCGCATGGGATCGGTCTGCCTGATCTGGAAAGCCAAATATTTTTACGGACCGTCAATGAAGATCTAAGGAACATCGATCACCTTCCCACCATGATCGTTCATCATGTTTTGGCATTTTACGGCCTTAAAACTAGAATTCGGCCTGATTACCATATTTTCGTGTACTATAGCCCACGCCTTCCGCGTGGGCCTAGGCAGCACGATCCTGACCTCCCAAAATTTATACGGACCATCAAAAATGACCTAAGAAACATCGGTCATCATCTCACCATGACCGTTCCTTGTTGTTTTGGCGTTTTACGGCCATAAAACATGAATTCAGCCCACGCCTTCCGCGTGAGCCCGTTCCACTAGAATCGAAACGGCCAAAATATTTACGGACCATCAAAAATGACCTACAGAACATCGTTCACCACCCCTCCATGACCGTTCCTCATTTGTTAAGCATTTTACGATCATCAAACTGGAATTCGGTCTGATTCCCATATTTTTGTATGTTATAGCCCACGCCTTCCGCGTGGGCCCGGACCGCCCAAAGGTTTTACGTACCATAAAACAATGACCTAAGGAATATCGTTCACCGCCCCACCATGACCGTTTCTTGTTTTTTAGGATTTTACGGCCATAAAACTAGAATTCGGCCCGATTCCTATATTTTCATGTGCCATAGCCCACGTCTTCCGTATGGGCCCGCGCTACCCGACTCGGACCATCCAAAAGTTTTACGGACCATTAAAAATTAGTTAAGGAACATCGGTCACTGCCCCGCCATGACCATTCCTCATTTTATTGCGTTTGATGGTCATAAAACTGGAATACGGTCTGATATCCACTTTCATGTGCTATAGCCCACACCATTCGCGAGGGCCTGGGAGACCTGACCCGAACCACCCAAAATTATTACGGACAATAATAAAACGACCTAAGGAACATCGGTCACTGCCCCACAATGACAGTTCCTCGTGTTTTGGCATTTTATGGCCATAAAACTGGAATTAGGCCCGATTCCTAAATTTTTGTGTGCTATCGCCCACGCCTTCCGCGAGGGCCCGGATCGCCCGATGCGGAACGTCCAAAATTTTTACGGACCATTAAAAATGACCTAAGGAACACCGGTCACCATCTCGCCATGACCACTCTTTATTATTTGGCGTTTCACGGCAATAAAATTGGAATTCGGCCTGGTTCCCATATTTGCGTGTGCATGCGCAAATATGGTAGTCCACGCCTTGCGCATGCACCCGGGCCGCCTGATCCGGATAGCCCAAAATTTTTACGAACCATCAAAAAACACCTAAGTAACAACGACCACCGTACCACCATAACCTTTCCTTGTTTGTTGGTGTTTTATGGCCATAAAACTGGAATTCAACCTAATTGTCATATTTTCGTGTGCTATAGCCCACACCTTCCGCGTGGGCTCGGGCCACTGGATCCAGGCCACCCAAAATTTTATGGACCATCAAATACGACCTTAGGAACATCTCTCATCGCCCCGCTATGACCGTTCCTCGTGTTTTGGCATTTTCTGGTCATAAAACTTAAATTCGACCAAATTTCCTTTTTTTGTGTGATATAACCCACGCCTTCCGTATGAGCACGGACCGCCCAAAAGTTGTACGAACCATAAAAATTGACCTAAGGAACATCGATCACCACCCTACTTTCACCGTTCCACATATTTTAGTGTTTTACGGTCATAAAACTGGAATTCGGCCCGATTCCTGTATTTTTGTGTGCCATAGCCCACACCTTTCGCATGGGCCCGGGCTACCTACCCGGACCGTCCAAATATTTTAAAGAAGATCAAAAGCGACCTAAGGAACATCGGTCACTGCCCCGCCATGATCGTTCTTCATTTTTCGGTATTTTACGGTCATAAAACTGCAATACGATCTGATTTCCATATTTGCGTGTGCTATAGCCCACACTGTTCGCATGGGCCTGGGACACCCGATTCGGACCACCCAAACTTTTTACGGACCATCAAAAACAACCTTAGGAACATCGTTCACTGTCCCAACATAACCCAAAAATTTTATGGACCATTAAAAATGACCCAAGGAATATCGGTCACCGCCCGTCCATGATCTTTCCTCATTTTTTGGCGTATTACGGCAAGAAAACTAAAATTCGGCCCGATTCCCATATTTTCATGTGCTATGGCCTACGCCTTCCGCGTGGGCCTGAGCCATCCGACTCGGACCTTCAAAATTTTTATGGACCATCAAAAATGATTTAAAGAACATCGGTCACCGCTCCGCCATGATCGTTCCTCGTTGTTTGGCATTTATGGCCATAAAACAGGAATTCGGCTTGATTCCCATATTTTCGTGTGTTATAGCATACAATGTCCGCGTGGGCCAGGGACACCAGACCCGTACCGCCCAATGTTTTTACAGACCATAAAAAATGACCTAAGGAACATCGGTCACCGCCCCTCCATGACCGTTCCTCATGTTTTGGCGTTTTATGGCCATAATACAGGAATTCTTCCCCGATTCCCATAGTTTTGTGTGCTATAGCCCATGTCTTCCTCGTGGGTGCGAGCCACCTGACGCGGACTGCCTAAATTTTGATGAATCATAAACAATGACCTAAGAAATGTTTGTCACCGCCCCGCCATGACCGTGCCTCATGTTTTGGTGTTTTAAGGCCATAAAACTGGAATTCAGCCCGATTCCTATATTTTCGCGTGCTATAGCCCACGCCTTCTGCATGAGCCCATGCTACCCGACCTAGATCGTCCAAAATATTTACGGAAAATCAAAAAACGACCTGAGGAACATCAGTCACCACCCCGCTATGATCGTTCCTCATTTTTTGGCGTTTTACAGCCATAAAGCTGGAATTCGGCCCAATTCCTATATTTTCGTGTGCTATAGCCCACGCCTTCCGTGTGGGCCTGGGCCACCCGACCCGGACCACCAAAATTTTTACGGACCATCATAAACGACTTAAGAAACATCGGTCATCGCCCCGCCATGACCGTTCCTCATTCTTTGGTCTTTTACGACCATAATACAGGAATTCGGCTACAATTCCCATATGTTTTTGTGCTATAGCCTACGCCTTCCTCGTGGGGGCGATCCACCTGACCCGGACCACCCAAATTTTGACGGATCATCAAAAATGACCTAAGAAATATTTGTCACCGCCCCCCATGACCGTTCCTCATTATTTGGCATTTTGCGGCCATAAAACATGAATTTAGCCTCATTCCCATATATTTGTGTGTTATAGCCCACGCCTTCTACGTGAGCCCATGCTACCCAACCCATATAGTACAAAATATTTACGGACCATCCAAATGACCTAAGGAACATCGGTCACTACCCCGCCATGACCGTTCCTCGGTTTTTGGCATTTTATGAGCGTAAAACTAGAATTCGGCCAGATTCCCATATTTTCGTGTGCATAGCCCATGCCTTCTGCGTGGGCCCGGCAAACCCAACCCGGACCGCCCAAAATCTTTACGGACCATAAAAAATGCCCTAAGGAAAATCGGTCATTGCCCCTTCATGATTGTTTCTCGTGTTTTGGCGTTTTACGGCCATAAAACTGAAATTTGGCCCGATTCCCATATTTTCGTGTGCTATGGCAGACGCCTTCTGCATGGGCCCAGGCCGCTCGACCCGCACCACCCAAAATATTTACGAACTATCCAAAACAACCTAAGGAACATCAGTCACCGCCCTTCCATTATCGATCCTCATTTTGTGGCGTTTTACAACCATAAAATAGGGATTCGACCCGATTCCCATATTTTTGTGTGCTATATCCCACGTCTTCCTCGTCGGCGTGGGCCACCAGACTCGGACCGCCCAAATTTTGACGGACCATCAAAAATGACCTAGGAAACGTCGGCCACTACCCCGCCATGACCGTTCCTCATTTCTTAGCATTTTACGGCCAGAAAATTAAAATTCGCTTCAATCCCATATTTTCATGTGTGGGCCTTGGCCACCCAACCCGAACCAACCAAAACTTTTACCGACCATACAAAATGACCTAGGGAATATTGGTCAATGCCTCTCCATGAACGTTCCTCGTTTTTAGCGTTTAACGGCCATAAACCTGGTATATGGTCCGATTCCGATATTTTCAAATGCTATAGCCCACGCCAACCGCGTGAGATCGAGCTGCCTGATCCGGCACTCCCAAAATGTTTTACAGACAATCAAAAACAACCTAATGAACATTGGTCACCGTCCCACCATGACCGTTCCTCCTATTTTGGCGATTTACGGTAATAACACAGGAATTCGGCAAGATTCCCATATTTGTGTGTGCTATAACCCACACCTTACTCGTGGGCGCAGGACACCAGATCTGGACTGCCTAAATTTTGACGGACCATCCAAAATGACCTAAGAAACGTTGGTCACCACCCCGCTATGACCGCTCCTCATTATTTGGCATTTCACAACTATAAAACTGGAATTCGGCCCGATTCTCATATTTTCATGTGCTATAGTTCAAGCCTTTCGTGTGCGCTCGGGCCGCCCGATCCGGACAGCCCAACATTTTTACAAACCATCAAAAACAACCTAAGGAACATCAGTCACCGTCTCGCTATGACCGTTCCTCAGTTTTTGGTGTTTCATGGCCGTAAACCTGGAATTCGGCGTGATTCCCATATTTTCATATGTTATAACCCACGCCTTCCGCGTGGGCTCGGGCCACTAGACCAACACCACCCAAAAATTTTACGAACCCTCAAATACAACCTAAGGAACATCTCTCACCGAACCACCAAAACCGTTCCTCATTTTTTGGCGTTTTATGGTAAAACAAACTAGAATTCGGCAGCACACGCCTTTCGCGTGGGCCCGGACGACCCAAAAGTTGTCCAGACCATCAATAATGACCTAAGGAACATCGGTCACCGACCCACCATGACCGTTCCTCATTTTCTTATCATTTTACGGCCAAAAAACTAGAATTCATCCCGATTCCCATATTTTAGGACCGTCCAAACGTTTTGCAGAAAATCAAAAAACGACCTAGGGAACATGACTGTTCCTTATTTTTTGGCGTTTTACGGTTATAAAACTGGAATACGGTTTGATTTCCTTATTTTTGTGTGCTATAGCCCACGCTTTTCGCATGGGCCTGGGACACCCAATCCGGACCGCCCAAAATTTTTACGGACCATCAAAAACAACCTAAGGAACATCGGTCACTGTCCCACCATAACCCAAATTTTTACGGACCATCAAAATCGACCTACAGAACATCTCTCACTGCACCGCCATGACTGTTCCTCGTTTTTTGATGTTTTATGGCCATAAACTGGAATTCGGCCTAATTCCCATATTTTCATTTCTATAGCCCACATCTTCCGTGTGGGCCCGGGCCACTCAACCTGGAATGCCCAAAATGTATACATTCTATCAAAAATGACCAACAGAACATCGTTCACCTCCCTTACATGACCGTTCCTCATTTTTTGGCATTTTACGACCATAAAACTGAAATTCGGCATGATACCTAGACTTTTGTATGCTATAGCCCACGCCTTCTGCGTGTGCCTGGGCCACCCGACTCAGATCGCAAAAATATTTTACAGACCATAAAAATCACCTAAGGAACATCGGTCACCACCCCATCATGATTGTTGCTCGTTTTTAGCATTTTATGGCCATAAAACTGAATTCGGTCTGATTCCCAATTTTTTGTGTTCCATAGCCCACGTCTTCCGCATGGGCGCGGGATACTCGATTCAGACGGTCCAAAATTTTTACAGACCATTAAAAACGAGCTAAGGAATATCAGTCACTTCCCACCATGACCGTTCCTCATTTTTTGGCATTTTATGGCCATAAAACTAAAATACGATCTGATTCTCATATTTTCGTGTGCTATAGCCCACACTTTTAGCGTGGGCCTGGGACACCCGATCCAGACCATCCAAAATTTTTACGGACCATCAAAAACAACCTAAGGAGCATCGTTCACTGTCCCACCATAACCCAAATATTTGTACGGACTATCAAAAATGACCTAAGGAACATGTCAAAATGATCGTTCCTCTTTTTTGGTGTTTTATGGCCGTATAATTGGAATTTGGCGTGATTCCCATATATTTGTGTGTTATATCCCATGCCTTCCACGTGGGCTCAGGCCACTAGACCCAGACCACCCAAAAGTTTTACGGACCATCAAATACGACCTAAGGAACATCTCTCACCGCCCTGCCATGACTGTTCCTCATTGTTTTGGCATTTTATGGTCATAAAACAGGGATTCGACAATATTCCCTTATTTTCGTGTGCTATAGCCCACACCTTCCGCGTGGGCTCAGATGGCCCAAACGTTGTACGGACCATCAATAACTACCTAAGGAACATCGATCATTGCCTCAGCAGGAACGTTCCTCATGTTTTAGCATTTTACGGCCAAAAAATGAAATTCATCCCGATTCTCATATTTTCGTGAGCCATAGCCCACCCCTTCCGCATGGTCCCGGGCTACCCGAACCGGACAGTCCAAAATTTTTACAGAAGATCAAAAACGACCTAAGGAACATGATCGTTCCTCATTTTTCGGTGTTTTACAATTATAAAATTGGAATACATTCTGGTTCCCGAATTTTGGGCTCGAGACACCCGATCCGAACAACATAAAATTGGAATACGACCCGATTCCCATATTTTTGAATGCTATAAACCATGATAAGTGGGTAATTTACCAACTTATCTCGCCTTTGATCTTATATTTTTGCTATGTTTGATTGATAAAATCGTGTGTCTAATGTCTTTTACTTCTATGTTATAGGTTTTATGAGATTTAGAAGTGATCGTGAAGAAACCAAGTGAAAACGAGTCTAAAAGGAGCTAAAATGAAGAATGAAAATCTGCATAGTGAATTACCCTTCACGAATGCGAAGCAAGCAAAAATCAAAACATTCGCGAACACGAAGGATAGACCGCGAACGCGAAGTTGCACAAGCCAAACCTTCGCAAATGCGAAGGATACATCGCAAACACGAAGCTGCACAAGCCAAACCTTCGCGAACGCGAAGGACAGATCGCGAACGCGAAGCTGTTGGAAACCAAGCCTTCATGAACGCAAAGGTAGGATCGCGAACGCGAAGAAGAAATGGGTGGAAATACTGGGCAGTTCTGGAATTTCATATTTTTTACCCCCAAATAATTTAATACACAACCGAGCTCATTTGTCAGTATCTTTGGCATCTGGGAGCAGCCTTTGCAGCTTTTATCAGTTTTTGGAGCTATGTTCTTGCACACACACTTGGGTCTTGAAGATTTGGAGCTTTTGGTTGAGAATTGCTTACCCATTTATGTTCAATTCTTCATTTCCTTGCTTGGTATTGAATATCTAAGTGTATAGTATTTTTTCCAGCATTTAAATCTTGTTTATGGGAATATTCATAATTAAAGTGTGGATTAAATATCTTGTTGTGCTTATGTATTGAATGATTTTTATTTATTATGAAGTGAGTTGGTGTTTCCTTAATTAATCTTGTTATTAAATATATCCAAAGGGATTAGCTAACCCCAGGACACGCCCATTCACTTCGAATTAATTTTGGGAAAAATAATTCGGGGTTGGGAAAGATTAATTAACAAGAACTTGAGGCGTTAACCCTCACTTTATAGATTCTACCTAGGAATAGGATAGAACTACTTGTAGCCATATTCGGGTGTGCTTAATCTCTTAATTATTTTAGGGATAATTCAATTAGGAAGTCTTGTTAGTTTTCGGAAGAATCTAATATAGAATTATTACTCGAGGCTAATTAATGATAAACTCGCTCATATTTGTAAAATCGTGAAATACATTGGATCGTTACTTGAATGTAAATTCCCAATGCATCCATGCTTGTTTCCATTGATCATTTTACTTGCTTTCTACGTTAGTTATATTTTTGCAATTAGTTATATATATTTTCTCAAACATTTCTAAGTGTTTGGCGTAGCATAATAAGTGATAATTCTCTTACACGCCTAATTGCCTACATATTGTTCTCTGTGGGATTCGACCCTGATTCATAGTTAGGTAAATTATATTGCATGCGAAGTCATCAGCCCACGCCTTCCACATGGGCCCGGATGACATAAGGAACATCGGTCACCGCCCTTTCATGACCGTTACTCTTTTTTGGCGTCTTACGACCATAAACTTGGAATTCAGCCTGATTCCCATATTTTCTTGTGTTATAGCCCACGTTTTTCGCGTGGGTCCGGGATGCCCGACTTGGATCGTTCAATATTTGTACGGACCATCAAAAAGGACCTAAGGAACATCGACCTCTGCCCCGCCCTGACCGTTCCTCTTTTTTTGGTATTTTAGGGCCATAAAACTGGAATTCGGCTAGATTCACATAATTTCGTGTGCGCGCCTTCCGTGTGGGCCCGGGCCACCCAACCCAGACCGCCTAAAATTTTTATAGACCATCAAAAATGACCTAAGAAACATCAGTCACCACCCCACCATCACAGTTCCTCATTGTTTGGCGTCTTACGGTCATAAAACTAGAATTCAGCTCGATTCCCACATTTTCGTGTGCTATAGACCACTCCTTCCACGTGGTCCCGGGCCTCCCTACCCGGACAACAAATTTTTTTTACGAGCCATAAAAAAACAACCTAAGAAACATTAACTCTTTTGTTGGTGTTTTTCTGGGCCACCCGACCCGGTCTTTCAAAAATTTATACGGACTATAAAAAATTATCTAAGGAACATCGGTCACCATCCTGCCATGACCGTTCCTCATTCTTGGTATTTTACAGCCATAAAATTAGAATTTGGCCCGATTCATATATTTTCATGTGCAATAGGCCACACCTTTTGCATGGGTTTGGGCCGCCCGATCCGGACTGCCAAACATTTTTACGGACCATCAATAACGACCTTAGGAACATCGGTCACTGCCCTGCTATGACCATTCCCTTTTTTTGACGCTTTAGGGCCATTAATCTGGAATTCAGCTCGATTCCCATATTTTCGTGTGCTATAGCCCACGCCTTTCGCGTGAGCCTGGGTCACCCGACACAGAGCTTCCAAAATATTTATAGACTTTCCAAAATGACCTAAGGAACATCGGTCACTATCCCGCCATGACTGTTCCTTGATTTTCGGCATTTTACGGCATAAAATTGGAATTCAGCCCGATTCCTTTATTTTCGTGTGCTACTCCTTTCGTGTGGTCCCGGACTACCCCGATCCGCACAACCCAAAATTTTTACGGAAAATCAAAACTGACCTAAGGAACATTGGTCACCTCCCCGCCATGATCATTCCTCGGTTTTTGGTGTTTAATGGCCACAAACTTGAAATTGGCCCAATTCCCATATTTTTGTGTGCTAACACCTTGGGCTCTGGCCACTAGACCCAGACCGCCCATGACCGTTCCTCATTTTTGGAATTTTATGGCCATAAATCTGGAATTCTACCTAATTCCCATATTTTCGTGTGTTATAGCTCATAATTTTCTCCAGGGCCCGGGCCACTAGACCCGGACCGCCCAAATAGTTTACGGACCAACAAAAATGACATAAGGAACATCTCTCACCGGCCTTCTATGACCGTTCCTCATTTTTTGGCATTTTATGGATAAAACTAGAATTCGGCCCAGTTTCCATATTTTCGTGTGCTATAGGCCATGCACGTGGGCCCGGGCCACTTTACCCAGACCGCCCAAAATTATTACAGACCATCAAAAATGACCTAATTATCATCGTTTACCGCTCCTCCATGTTCGTTCCTCATTGTTTTGGCGCTTTACGACCATAAAACTGGAATTCGACCCTATTCCCATATTTTTGAATGCTAAAGCCCATGACTTCCGCATGTGCCCGGACTGCCCAAAATTTTTACGGACCATAAACAATGACCTAAGGAACATCTGTCAGTGCTCCTCCAAGACTGTTTATCATCTTTTGGCATTTTATGGCCATAAAACTGTAATTCGGCCCAATTCTCATATTTTCGTGCGCTATAACTCACGCCTTCCGTGTGGGCCCAGGCCGCACGACCCGGACCGCCCAAAATTTTTACGGACCATCCAAAATGACCTAAGGAATATCAGTTACTGCCCCACCATGACTTTTACTCGTGTGTTTTCATTTTATAGTCATAAAATTGGAATTCGACCCGATTTCCATATTTTCGTATGCTATAGCCCATGCCTTCCACTTGGACCCGGACTGCACAAAAGTTTTATGGACCATCAAAAATGACCTAAGGAACATCGGTCACCACCCCTCCATGACCGTTCCTCATGTTTTGGCATTTTACGGTCATAAAATTAAAATTTGGCCCGATCCCATATTTTCGTGTCCTATATCCCACTCTTTCCGGGTAGGCCCGGGCCACCTGACTCGGACCGCCCAAAAGTTTTACGGACCATAAAAATGACCTATAGAACATTGTTCACCACCCCGCCATGACATTTCCTCGTGTTTGGCATTTTATGGCTATAAAACTGTAATTCGTCCCGATTCCCACATTTTCGTGTGCTATAGCCCTTGCCTTCTGCGTGGGCCCGAGTCGCCTGATCCGCACCGTCCAAAATTTTTACGAACCATCAAAAATGACCTAAGAAACATCGATCAGTGCCTCGCCATGACCGTACCTCCTTTTTAGTATTTTAGGGCCATAAAACTAGAATTCGGCCCGATTCCCATATTTTCGTGTGTTGTAGCCCACACCTTCCTAAACTTTTACGGAATATAAAATATGACCTAAGGAACATCGGTCACCATCCCGCCATGACCGTTCCTCATTTTCTTGTGTTTAAATGCCATAAAATTGGTATTCGGCCCGATTCACGTATTTTTGTGAGCTATAGACCACGCCTTTCGCATGGGCCTGGGCCTCCCGATGCGGACCGCACAATATATTTATGAACCATAAAAAATAATCTAAGGAAAATCAGTCACTGCCCCGCCATGACCGTTCCTCGTTCTTTGGCGTTTAACGACCATAAAACTGAAACTCGACCAGATTCTCATATTTTCGTTTGCTATAGCCCACGCCTTGCGCATGGGCCCGACCCGGACAACACAAAATTTTTACGGACCATCACAAATGACTAAAGGAACATCGGTCACCGCCCCTCTATGACCGTTCCTCCTTTTTGGCGTTTTACGGGCATAAAACTAGAATTCGACCCAATTCCCATATTTTCGTGTGCTGTAACCCATGGCTTCCAATTGGGCTCTGGCCGCCCGACCTGGACCGCCCTAAATTTTTACAAAAAAAACAGAATGACCTAAGTAACATTGGTCACCACCCCGCTATGACCGTTCCTTATTTTTTTGTATTTTTCGGCGTTAAAACTGAAATTCGTCTCGATTCCCACATTTTCGTGTGTTATAGCCCTTGTCTTCCGCGTGGGTCCGGGCTGCCCGACCCGGACCGTCCAAAATTTTTGCGAACCATCAAAAATGACCTAAGGAACATCGGTCACCACCTCTCCATGACAGTTCCTCTTTTTTGGCGTTTTAGGGTCATAAAGCTGGAATTCATCCAGATTCTCAACCTTCCATCTACTATAGCCCACGCCTTCCGCGTGGGCCCTAGCCACCCAACCTGGACCTTCCAAAAGTTTTACAGACTATCAAAAATGATCTAAGGAATATCGTCCATCATCCTGACCGTTCCTCATTTTTTGGCATATTACGGCTATAAAACTGGAATTCGGCCTGATTCACATATGTTTGTGAGCTATAGCACACGCCTTTCGCGAGGGCCCGAGCTACCCGATACGGACAACCAAAATTTTTTATGGACCATCCAAATTGACCTAAGGAACATCTTTCACTGCCCCACCATGACCGTTCCTCATTGTTTTACGTTTAACAGCCATAAAACTAGAATTCGACCTGATTCCCATATTTGTATTTGCTATTGCCCACGGCTTCCGCGTGGGCCTAACCTGGACTGACCAAAATTATTACGGACCATCACAAATGACCTAAAGAACATCTATCACCGCCCCTCGATGATCGTTCCTCGTATTTGGGCGTTTTACGGCTATAAAAGTAGAATTTGGCACGATTCCCATATATTCGTGTGTTATAGCCCACAACTTCTTAGTGGGACCGGGCCTCTGACCCGGAGCGCCCAAACTTTTTATGGACCATCAAAAACAACCTAAGGAGCATAGTTCACCGCCCCGCCAGGACCGTTCCTCGTTTTTTGGAGTTTTACGGCCGTAAAACTGGAATTCGGCCCGATTCACAGATTTTCATGTGCTATCACGTAGGCCTAGGACGACCCGACCCGGACAGCCAAATATTTTTATGGACCATCGAAGATGACCTATGGAAAATGGTTCAGCGCCCCACTATGACCGTTACTCGTGTTATGGCATTTTATGTTCATAAAATTTGAATTCGACCTGATTTTCATATTTTCGTATGCTATAGCCCACGTCTTTCGCTTGGGCGCAGACCACCCGACACGGACCACAAAATTTTTTTACAGACCTTCAAAAATGACCTAAGGAACATTGGTAACCGCCCCATCATGACCGTTCCTCATTTTTTGATGTTTTATGGTCATAAAATTTGAATTCGGCTCGATCCTATATTTTTTGTGTACTATAGCCCATGCCTTCCGCGTGGGCCTAGGCACCCCGACCCGAACCGCCCAAAATTTTTACAGACCATAAAAATGACCTAAGTAATATCGGTCACCGCCCCTTCATGATTGTTCCTCGTGGTTTGGCATTTTACGAGTATAAAACTAGAATTCGGCCAATTCCCACATTTTTGTATGTATAGCCCTTACCTTCCGCCTAGGCCCGAGCCGCCGAGCCGGACTGTCCAAAATATTTACGGACCATCCTAAACGACCTAAGAAACATCGGTCACTACCCCTCCATGACCGTTCCTCTTTTTTGGTGTTTTAGGGCCATAAAAATGGAATTCGGTACGATTGCCATATTTTCGTGTGCTATAACCCACGCCTTCCGCGTGGGCCCAGAAAATCTGACCCGGGCCTTCCAAAATTTGTACGAACCATAAAAAATGACCTAAGAAACATCGGTCACCTCCCCGCCATGACCGTTCCTCTTATTTTGGTGTTTTAGGGCCATAAAACTTGAATTTAGCGTAATTCCCATATTTTCGTGTGTTATAGCCCACACCTTCCTAAAGTTTTATGGTCTATCCAAAATGACCTAAGGAACATCGGTCACCATCCCACCATGACCATTCCTCGTTTTATGGAATTTTACAATCATAAAACTGGAATTCGGCCTGATCTCATATTTTCATGTGTTATAGCCCACGCCTTCTGCGTGGGCCAAGGTCGCCTGATTCGGACTGCCCAATATTTTTACGGACCATCCAAAATGACCTAAGGAACATCGTTCACCGCCCCGTCATGATTGTTCCTCGTGTTTTGGCATTTTACGAGCATAAAACTAGAATTCGGCCCGATTCCTATATTTTCATGTGCTATAGCCCTTGCCTTCCGCCTGGGCCCAGACCGCCTGACCCAGCCCGTCCAAAATTTTTACGGACCATCAAAAACGACCTAAGGAACATCGATCACTGCCCCTCCATGACCATTTTCTCTTTTTTGATGTTTTAGGGCCATAAAAATGGAATTCGGCCCGATTGCCATATTTTCGTATGTTAGAGCTCACGCCTTCCGCGTGGGCCCAGGCCACTCGACCCGGACCTTCCAAAATTTTTACGTACATTCCAAAATGACCTATGGAACATCGGTCACCGTCCCGCCATGACCGTTCCTCGTTTTACATTTTGCTGCCATAAAATTGGAATTCGGCCTGATTCATATTTTTTCGGGTGCTATAGCACACGACTTTCGTGTGGGCCCGGGCCACCTAATCCGGAACGCCCAAAATTTATACGGACCATCAAAAATGACCTAAGGAACATTGGTCACCGCCCCACCATGAACGTTCCCCATTTTCTTGGCGTTTAACGGCCATAAAACTAGAATTCGGCCTGATTCCCATATTTTTATATGCTATAGCCCACACCTTCCGCGGGGGCCCGAATCGGACCTTCAGAAATTTTTACGGACCAATAAAAAATGACCTAAGGAACATAGGTCACCATCCCGCCATGACTGTTCCTCGTTTTTTGGCGTTTAACGATCATAAAACTTGAATTCATCTAGATTCCCATATTTGCGTTTGCTATAGCCCACGCCTTCTGCATGGGCCCAACCCAGACATGCCAAAAATTTTACGGACCATCAAAAACGGCTTAAGGAACATCGATCACCGCCCTGCTGTGACCGTTCCTCGGTTTTTGGCATTATACGGCCATAAAACTAGAATTCGACTTGATTCCCATATTTTCGTATTATATCATACGCTTTCGCATGGGCCCTGGCCGCCCGACCTGGACCGCCCAAACTTTTTATGGACCATCAAAAATGACCTAAGGAACATCGTTCACCGACCTGCCATGATCGTTCCTCGTTGTTTGGTGTTTTACGGCCATAAAACTGTAATTCGAGTGGATTCCCATATTTTCGTGTGCTATAACCCACACCTTCCACGTGGGACCGGGCCACCCGACATGGACTGCCCAAAATTCTTACGGACCTTAAAATATGACCTAAGGAACGTCGGTCATCGCCCGCCATGATCGTTCCTCATTTATTGGTATTTTACGGCCATAAAACTGGAATTCGGCCCGATTCCCATAATTTTGTGTGCTATAGCCCATGCCTTTCGCGTCGGCCGGGCAACTCAACCCGGATCGTCCAAAATATTTACGGACCATCCAAAATGACCTAAGGAACATCGGTAACCGCCCCGCCATGACCGTTCCTCATTTTTGTCATTTGACGGCCATAAAAATAGAATTCGGCCCGATTCCCATATTTTCGTAGGCGATAGCCCACGCCTTTCGCGTGGACCTGGGCTACTCGAACCGGATCATCAAAAATATTTATAGACCATCAAAAATGACCTAAGGAACATTGGTTACCGCCCCTCCATGATCGTTCCTCGTATTTTGGCATTTTTACGGCCATATAACTGGAATTCGGCCCGATTCCTATATTTTCTTGTGTTATAGCCCACGCCTTTTATGTGGGCCCGGGCTACTCGAACCGGATCGTCATAAATATTTATGGACCATAAACACCGACCTAAGGAACATCGGTCATGCCTTGCCATAACCGTTCCTCATTGTTTTGCGTTTTACGGCAATAAAACTGGAATACAGCCTGATTCCCATATTTTCACGTGCTATAGCCCACGCCTTCTGCGTGGGCTCGGGACACCCAATACGGACCGCCCAAAATTATTACGGACCATTAAAAATGACCTAAGGAACATCTCTCACTGCCCCGCCATGATCGTTCCTCGTTTTTAGCGTGTTACAACCATAAAATTTGAATTCGGCCCAATTCCCATATTTTCGTGTGCTATAGACTACGCCATTCACGTGGGCTCAGGCCACCCGACCCGGAAAGCCCAAAAGTTCTAATGACCATAACAAATGACTTAAGTAACATCGGTCACCACCCCTCCATGATGGTTTCTCGTTGTTTTGGCATTTTATGGCCGTAAAACTGGAATTCGGCCTAATTTTCATATTTTCGTGTGCTATAACCCACGGGTTCCATGTGGGACCGGTCCATCGGACCCGGACTGCCCAAAAGTGTTATGGACCATCATAAACAATCTAAGGAACATCGGTCACCGCCCCGACATGATTGTTCTTAGTTTCTAGAATTGAGCGGATTTCCAGTTTTATTTCCGTCATAGCGCGACTGTGAATATTGTTCCTTAGGTCATTTTTTAGGGTCAAGAAAAATTTTAGGCGGTCTGCTTTCGGTGGTCCGGGCCCACGCTGAAGGCGTAGGCTATAGCACAGGAAAATGTGAAAATCAGATAGAATTCCGGTGTTATGGCCCTAAAATGCCAGAAAATGAGTAACAATCATGGGGAGGTGTTGACTATTATTCCTTAGGTTGTATTTGATGGTCCGACAAAATTTAGGCTATCTGGATCCAGCAGTCCGGGCCCATGCAGAAGGCGTGGGCTATATAGCATACAAAAATCTGGAAATCGGGCGAAAATCCAGTTGTATGGCCCTAAAATGCCAAATTATGAGGAACGGTCATGGCGAGGCGATGACTATTATTTCCTAAGTCGTTTTGATGGTCTAGTAAAATTTTAGGCAATCTATGTCCTGTGGCCCGGGCCCATGCGAAAGGCGTGAGGTGTAGTACACAAAAACCTGGGCATCAGGCGGAATTTTAGTTTTATAGCCCTAAAATGCCAAAATATGAGGAGCGGTCTTGGCAATGCAGTGACGATTGTTCCTTACGTCATTTGTTATGGTCCAGCAAAATTTTAGGCAATCAAGGTCCGGCGGCCTGGGCCCATGCAGAAGGCGTGGGTTATAGCACACGAAAATATGAGAATCGGGCGGAATTCCAGTATTATGGCCATAAAATGCCAAAAAACGAACGGTCATGGCGAGGCGGTGACTATTGTTCCTTAGGCCATATTTTATAGTCCAGAAAAATTTTAGGCGATCCGTATCTGGCGTCTCGGCCCCACGCAGAGGCATGCTCTATAACACACGGAAATCTGGGAACCGGGCAGAAGTCTAATAGTATGGCCCTAAAATGCTAAAAACTAAGTAGCAATTATGGAGAGGCGGTGACTACTGTTCCTTAGGTCATTTTTTATGGAACGGCAAAATGTTAGGTAAACCGGTTCCGGCGGCCTGGGCCCATGCAGGTGGTATAGGCTATAGCAAATGAAGATCTAGGAATCGGTCAAAATTCTAGTTTTATGGCACTAAAATGCCAAAAAATGAGAAACAGTCATGACGAGATGATGACTATAGTTCCGTAGGTTGTTTTTATAGTCTGGCAAAATTTACTGTGACCCAGGCGCATACAGAAGGCGTGGGCAACATCATACGAAAATCTGAGAATCGGGCGAAATTCTAGTTTTATAGCCCTAAAATGCCAAAAAATGAGTAATGGTCATGGAGAGGCGGTAACTATAATTCTTAGGTCATTTTTGATGGTCTGGCGGCCCAGGCCTATGCAGAAGGCGTGGGCTAAAGCACATAAAAATCTTTAAATTGGGTGGAATTCCAGTTTATAGCCCTAAAACGCTAAAACAATGAGGAACAGTGGTGGCGAGGCAGTGACTATAGTTCCTTAGGTCGTTTATGATGGTCCGGCAAAATTTTAGGCAATCCATGTCCGGCGGCCTGGGGCCATGTAGAAGGTGTAAGTAGTAGCAAACGAAAATATGGGATTGAGGCGAAATTTCAGTTTTATGGCCCTAAAATATCAAAAATGAGGAACGGTCATGGCCAGGCGGTGACTAATTTTTCTTAGGTCATTTATGATGGTAAAGAAAACTTTTAGGCGATTCATGTCTGGCAGCCCGGGCCAATGCATTGGCATGGGCCATAGCATATGAAAATTTGGGAATCAGGTGGACTTCCAGTTTTATGGCCCTAAAACGCCAAAAATGAGGAACGGTCTTGGCAAGATGGTGACTATAGTTCCTTAGGACATTTTTGATTATCAAGCAAAATTTTAGGCGATCCAGGCCCATGCAGAAGGCGTGGGTGATAGCACACAAAAATCTAGGAATCAGGGGGGGGGGGTTCCAGTTTTATAGCCCTAAAATGCCAAAAACGAGGAACGATCATGGAGTGGCGGTGACTATTGTTCCTTGGGCCATTTTTGATAGTCTAGCAAAATTTAGACGATCCGGGTCCAGCGGCCCGAGTCCATGCAGTAGGAGTGGGCTTTAGCATAGAAAAATCTGGGAATCAGAATGAATTCCAATTTTATGGCCCTAAAATGCCAAAAAATGATGAACAGTCATCGCGAGGTAGTGACAGTTGTTACTTAGGTTGTTTTTTTTTATATTCAAGCAAAATTTTAAGCGATCTATGTCCGACGGCCCAGGCCTATGCAGAACATGAGCTATAGCACTTGAAAATCTAGGAATCGGGCAAAATTTCAGTTTTATGGCCCTAAAATGCCAAAACATAAGGAACAGTCATGTCGATGCGGTGACTGTTGTTCCTTAGGTTTCTTTTGATGGTCCGAAAAAATTTTAGGCGGTACAGGTCTGGTGTCCCTGGCCCATGCAGAAGGCATGAGCGATAGCATAAGCAATTTTGGGAATCGAGCGCAATTCCAGTTTTATGTCTCTAAAACGCCAAAAAACGAGTAACGGTCATGGCGAGTCAGTAACTATTATTCCTTAGGTCGTTTATTATGGTCCAGAAATTTTTTAGGAAATCCATGTTCTGCGGCCCGGCCCTATGTAGAGGCGTGGGCTATAGCAAACAAAAATTAGGGAATCTGGCAGAATTTTAGTTTTATGATCGTAAATCACCAAAACACGAGTAACGGTCATAGCGAGTAGGTGACTATTGTTCCTTAGGTCATTTTTTATGGTCCGGCAAAATTTTAGGTGATCCATATCCGGCGGCCCAGGCCCATGCAAAAGGCGTGAGCTGTAGTACACGAAAATCTAGGAATAGATCGAAATTCCAGTTTTATGGCCCTAAAACGCCAAAAAACGAGTAATGGTCATGGCGATGCGGTGACTATTGTTCCTTATGTCATTTCTGATGGTACGACAAAAATATAGGTGATCCGGGACCGTCTACTCGGGCCATGCAGAAGGCGTGGGATTTAGCCCACTAAATTTTAAAATTGGGCAGAATTTCAGTTTTATGGCCCTAAAACACCAACAAAATGAGGAACGGTCATGGCGAGGCGGTGACTATTGTTCCTTAGGTTATTTATTATTGTCCGGCAAACTGTTAGGCAATCCATGTCTGGCGGCCCTGGCCCATGCAGAAGGCGTGAGTTGTAGTACACGAAAATATGGGAATCAGGCAGAATTACAGTTTTATGGCCATAAATGCCAAAAAAACGGGGAACGGTCATGGCGAGGTGGTGACTATTTTTCCTTAGTACGTTTATGATGGTCAGAAAAACTTTTAGGCAATCCATGTCCGGCGGCTAGGGCCCATGCAAAAGGCGTAGGCTAACACACAAAAATTTAGAAATCGGTCGGAATTCCAGTTTTATGGACCTAAAACGCCAAAAAATGAGGAAGGGTCATGGCGAGGTGGTGACTATAGTTCCTTAGGTCATTTATGATGATCAAACACCCCGATGCATGCAGAAGGCGTGGGCTATAGCACACAAAAAACTGGGAATTAGGGGAGAATTTCAAGCTTGATGGCCCTAAAATGCCATAAACGAGGAACGGTCCTGGCGATTCAATGACTATTGTTCCTTAGGACGTTTTTGATGGTTCAGCTAAA
Source organism: Nicotiana tabacum (assembly GCF_000715075.1). Taxonomy (NCBI): domain Eukaryota; kingdom Viridiplantae; phylum Streptophyta; class Magnoliopsida; order Solanales; family Solanaceae; genus Nicotiana; species Nicotiana tabacum. The sequence continues at coordinate 135,249,355 of NC_134092.1, read as the reverse complement.
TTTTAGGCTATCCGGGTCCGGTGGCCCGACCTCATGCAGAAGGCGTGGGTTTTAGCACACGAACATCTCGGAATAAGGTAGAATTTTATTTTTATGGCCCTAAAACGCCAAAAAAGAGGAACGGTCATCGCGAGGCAGTGAAAATTGTTACTTAGGTCGTATTTTATATTCAGCCAAAATTTTAGGCGATCCAGGTCTGTCGGCTCAGGCCCTTGCAGAAGGCATGGGTGCACATGAAAATCAAAGAATCATGTGGAATTCTAGTTTTATGACCGTAAACGCCAAAAATGAGGAATGATCATGGAGAGGCGGTGACTATAGTTCCTTAGGTAATTTTGGATGGTCCGACAAAAGTTTATGTGATCCTGGTCCGGCAGCCTGTGTCTATGCAGAAGGCATGGGCTATCGCACACTAATATCTGGGAATCGAGCAGAATTCCTATTTTATGGCCCTAAAATGCCAAAAATGGGGAATGGTCATGACGAGGTGGTGACTATTGTTCCTTAGGTGATTTTTGATGGTTTGGCAAAATTTTAGGCGATACGAGTCTAGCGGTTGGGGCCCATGCAAAAGGCTTGGGCTATAGCATACAAATATCTGGGAATCGGGGGGAATTCTAGTTTTATGGCCCTAAAACGCCAAAAAATGAGGAACGGTCAAGTCGAGGCGATGACTATTGCTTCATAGGTCATTTTTTATGGTCCCGCAAAAGTTTAGCTGATCCGTGTTCGACGGCCTGGGCCCATGCAGAAGGTGTGGTCTATCGCATGGAAAAATCTTGAAATCGGGCAGAATTCTAGTATTATACCCTAAAATACCAAACAACGGGGAACAGTCATGGCGAGGACGTGTATTGTTCCTTAGGTGATTTTTGATGGTCCGACAAAATTTTAGGAGATCCGGGTCCGGCGGCCAGAGCCCATACAGAAGATGTGGGCTATAGCACATAAAAATCTGGGAATCGCATGGAATTCTAGTTTTTTGGCCCTAGAACACCAAAAAATGGGGAACTGTCATGGCGAGGCGGCGCCTATATTTCCTTAGGTCGATTTTGATGGTCCGACAAGATTTTAGGCGATCCGGGTCCGACGGCCTGGGCCCATGCAGGAGGGTGGGCTATAACACATAAATATCTGGGAATGAGGCGGAATTCTAGTTTAATGGCCCGAGAACGCCAAAAAACGAGGAACAATCATGGTGAGGCGGTTCCTTATGTCATTTTTCATGGTCCAGCAAAATTTTAGGCGATTAGGGTCCGGCGTCTTGGCCCATGTAGAAGGTGTTGACTATAGTAGCACACAAAAATCTGGGAATCGGGCGAAATTCCAGTTTTATGGCCCTAAAAAGCCAAAAAATGAGGAACGATCATGGCGAGGCGGTGACTATTGTTCCTTAGGTAGTATTTGATGGTCCGACAAAATTTTAGACGATCTGGGTCGGCGGCCCGGACCCATATATATTTTACTTTTATGTCATGGTTTTTTTTCTTCCAAATTGATGGCTTTTATGTCTTTTTGTCATTTCTTTCCATATATATTGCTTTACAGTTGATGTTTGCTTTGACAAGTCTATCTTCTTACTTCCCTCTATCCCATTTTGAGTATTGTTTTAAAGAAGCAAACGATTCTTGGTTTGACCAAGACTTGATCAAACTCATTCTTAGTATTTTCAATTATTTAAAAGCATGGTATCAAGTATTTTTCAAATATCAATAAAATCTTACTTTATCAAAAAAATGGTATAAGATATTATCTATTTAGTTCTAAAATTGAACCTCCATTTTCCGAGAAAGAATGAATCAATGTCTGAAAGTTACTTGTATATATTTGATTATAAGAATGAATCAATGTCTGGAAGTTACTTGTATATTTGATTATTAGATCCTTTTAGAATTATCGTACTGCGGACCACACCGTTCATTATGGGATGGAAGGAATATCATTTACTATATTTCTATTCCTAAATAAGCTCATTTAAATGTGACGTGCAAGACAAGTTGGATTATCTCGGTTACTTCTGTATGTTTTTCATTATGTATTCTATGGTTCATGGTTAAATATCATACCGAGTCTTTACTAACTGGTCTGGACTTCTCACATAACAGACAAAAGGAAATTAAGGGTGCAATGTGTAAATAAAGGAAACTATAAATAAAAGATAATGGACTAAAGTGATAGGTCTTTTTTCTTTTCGGAAAGGACCAAAAAGGAAATAGGTTCACATAAAATGGAACGAAAGGAGTATTTGATTAGTTACGTTTAGAATTCTCATACTTCGGATCACACCATTCATTTGGGATGGATGGAGTAACATTTACGAGAATACTATTCCTAAATAAGTTCATTGTATTGTGACGTACAAGACTAGTAGGATTTAAATGGTTACTTCTATATGTTTTTCAATATGTATTCTCTGATTCATGGTTATCTAATCGAGTCTTTACATAAGCCTTTTACTCCACTTCTTATTGTGCTTGTAAGACCTTAAGAGGTACTCTTCTACTTAAGACCTTGCATCTATTTAAACAAAAGAAAAAAGGAACTTGCTTTTTTCCCCCTCCTATTTATCAGGTTTGTATATAGTACTGAATAAAGCAGAATAGATGTAGAAGATTCACTTAGATGACCCTAATTGAATTTGGGATTGAGGTGTAGTTAAATTGATTGATTCATTAAAAAGATTTGTATACAATTCTTTTCACAAAGCTGTTTGACCTTTGTTGGTCTTACTGCATTTGCTATGCATTTATGATCTCATCTCTTTCTCTTTCTCTATTTCATGGGAGCAGAAATGGAACCTGTAGACATCGAGCTCGGTTTGGGAGCTTCAGAGAAAGAGAAAGGGAATGCTGCTCGTAGAGCAAAACCAATGCATAAGTCCACAACATCAGTGTGTCTCAAGTATTTTGAGGCAAATAAAGTTGCTAAAATTCGGAAATGTAAATTTTGTTCACACCCTTATGCTATTACAACAAGCACTGGTAATTTGTCATGTCTAACCTCCTTCCCCATTCGAGTGAGACAAATGCTTAATTTTCATGTGAGCCTTTAAATTCAACTCTAATTTCATACGAAAGAGGTGAGGTTTGTGGTGAGAAATAGTAAAGTGATAATCGAGTATGCTAAACTTATATTTACATCAAATGTCATTTGTAGAATCGAAATTTATGGAAATATTAACTCAAATACTGCTGAAACAATTCTTACATAATCATGCTATATATGGATATTAGTGTAACGACCCGACTTGTCGTTTTGAGAAATTAAGCCCTGTTCAGTGACTTAAAGTCTCGAGAAACTTCGCAATATGTATTGTGACCCGCATGTGTGGTCGAGTTTGGTTTTCGGAAGATTCGGAATTTAATTTAAAGAAAAAAAATTCTCATTTTGAAGCTTAAAAGGAAAGAATTGACCAGAAGTTAACTTTTGAGCAAACGACCTCGGAATAGAATTTTGATGATGTCAATAGCTTCATATGGCGATTTCGGACTTTGGCGTATGACCGGATTCGGATTTGGAAGTCCGTAGGACAATTTGATGCATTTTGGCAAAAGTTGAAAAATAGAAGATTTTTGGAAAAAACCTACCGAAGGGTGAATTTTTGGATAACAGGGTCAGATTTTGATTCCGGAGATGGGAATAGCTCCATTACGTTATTTATGACCTGTGTATAAAATTTGAAGACATTCCGGATTGATTTGATACGTTTCGGCACAAAATATAGAAGTTGGAAGATTTGAGAACTCAAAATTTGATTCGATGCGCGATTCGTAATTTCGTCGTTATTTGATGTGGTTTGAAGCCTCGACTAAGTTCGTATTGTATTTTGGGACATGTTGGTATAATTGGTTGAGGTACCGAGGGCCTCGGGCGAGTTTCAGATGGTTAAACGGACCAAAATTTGGACTTGAAGGAACTGCTGGAAATCTGCCACTGGTGTCATCGCATCTACGATGAAATGGAGCGCAGATGCGAAAGGAGCAGGCATGGGCGGTGGTCGCAGGTGCGAAAATTATCCCGCACCTGCGAGACCGCAGAAGCGGAACTTCTCCGCAGGTGCGAGAGGTCAGTGGGCATCACAGAAGCGAGAAATTTCTAGCAAAAGCGAGCTCGCAGGTGCGTGAAATTAGTCCGCATAAGCGGAATCTGGGCAGAACATTTAGGACCAAAAATGGTCATTTCGCCATTTTCGATTTGAGATTTTGGAGCTCGGTTTCTGGGCGATTTTGGAGGAGTTCTTCACGACTTTGACTTGCGTAAGTGTTCTATATCCTAAAGTGATTATATTTCATGAATATATGATTATATTTATCGTTTAATTCGGATTTAATGGAAGAAAATCAAGAATTTTGTAAAATCTTCCAAAAACGAAAATTTAAGATTTGGAAGTCGAGTTATTATTGGAATTCGATAAAATTGGTATGGTTGAACTCGTATCGGAAAAGGTGTTCGGATTTCATGAAAATTATGTCGGGTTCCGAGAGGCGAGTCCCGCGTTGACTTTTGTTGACTTTTTGGAATAATATTTTTAGTCAATGTATTATTATCCGGAATTATTTCCGATGAATTTTAATGAAGTTATACAATTAATTTGGATAGATTTGAGCCGTCCGGAGGTCATTTCAAGCAAGAAGGCTATTTTAGAATATCGGCCTAACTTCAAAAGGTAAGTATTTTGCCTAACCTCGAGTGGGGGAATTACCCCTTAGGCATTGAGTCTTATGTGCAATTTGTATAATTGAAAACTATGTACGCGAGGTGACGAGTACGTACTTGGGTTATATGTGCAAATTACATTGGTTAAAAATCTTTAGACGCCCTTATGTATTAAATGAAAAATTATTTGCACCTATTAAATTCTCTATTTGTCATGCCTAGATCCTTGTTTGTTGAAATTATTTTTACATGATGATTTGGTGTAATTGCCACCTTGATTTTTATGTGAAATATTATTTTGTTGAGTTGTTAATTTTCGAATATTTTGTTAAGATTTTTGTGCACATTATGATCGAGCCATGGGCTCCTTATTGTGGAAAATAAGGTATGGTTGATTTTTGTGGCAAGTTGTGATATTTGAGCACTTGATGTGCAATCTATGATAATTGTAATATTTGAGCATTTGATGTGCAGTCTATGCTATGTTGTAACATTTGAGCACTTGAGGTGCATTTTATAAGATGTGATATTGGCACATTATATTGTGGGAGTTATGTTCGTGTGTTTGCACGAGGTTTCTGTCGTGCTATTATTACTATTGATATTTGCACATGCGGCGTGATAAGGTGGGATATATATATATGTATATATATGTGTGGGGGGGGGGGAAGGGGGGGAAGGGGGGTTGCGCATGTGGCGAGACAAGGTAGAAACATTATTGTGCACGTGTGGCGAGACAAGGTAGGCATTCACTTTACTATTACACACGTGGCGAGACAAGGTGGATTTTGTCGGGGATTGATTTGTGATGGCCTGGGGGCATTGTTGATGTTGCATATTTACTTTTGAGACTACGAGGCGGTACCTCGAGAGTACTCTTTTTGTTGATATTTTCTATGGTTGCACTTGCATTTTGTTATTTTGTTTTTCCGTGATATGTAAATCCTTGTGTTCTTTCGCGATGTATTATTTGATTTTATTGTGTGTTTTTATTCCTTGCTGTAATGTGTTGGCTTTGACCCTTGTACGAGACTCTGAGGATTTGTGTTTCCAGCTTTTACTAATTTTTAAGGTTAAGTTGTTTTGAATAAAAGAAATTGTTAGATGCTTTAATTCTTATAAGTTTCACATTCAAATCAGCAACTATCAGGTGTTTCATTTTTATTGAAATGTTATTTTCTCCACCCAAATAATTTTTAAAATAAACTCATTCTTTTGTTGATTTCCTACTTGATTTAAATATTTTAAACTTACCTTATTGGGAATATATATTGATATTATTGGCACACGAGTAGTCCGTGCAGTTGTGATAGAAACATGGGCAAAAGGTGCCGTGGAAATATAAAGGTGGGTTGAGACCCGTATTTGATGATTATGAAATGAGGTGTCACATGGTAAATTTTAAATTGAAGAATTTTATTTTAAAGATATTTATTTGAAATAATTTTATATTCGATGGATACATATTTGAAGGAAATATATATTTGGAAGGTATTTTATTTGAAGGGTTTTTATGTGAAAGACTTGTTTAATTGGTTGTACTTGTGTTCTTTCTTATTTGTCGGAGCAATAATTATGGTGTTCTTGCTGCCTTACTGTTTATATCACTGCTATTTGTTCTCGATTATTTTAGTAGGATACAGGTTATTTGACTAGTGAGTGTCTTGACTGTACCTCGTCACTACTCCACTGAGGTTAATCTTGATACTTACTAGGCACCGCTGTGGTGTGCTCATTCTACACTTCTACACATTTTGTTTTGTGCAGATCCAGGTATATTTCGTTAGTAAATGTGCGGGTCATTGCTGTGGAGACTCAAGGTAAACCTACTTGTCATGACCTAATTTTTCCTCCGTTGGGTATCATGATGACATCCTAGTCTTAGGGACTAGGTAAGCCTAACAATAATTAAAATAACAACATTATTTAAATAGAATCTCTTAAAATTTCCAAAACCGGTGGTACAAGTCATAAGCTCTATAGAGTGTTTGCTAGAAAACTTCTAAATATAACTGTCTAGAAATAAGGATAAACAGTGCAAAACGAAAACTGGAAGGTGACTCCGAAGCTTGCGAATGTAGCAACAAATTTACCTTGAGTCTCCACAGCAAATTTAAGGCGATCAGGGTTCCTTATGTTTCAGGACTAGTGCTACCGGTCATGTCGGCCAGCCACCAGTACCACCAGCCAGGGCCGCGAGAGGCCGAGGTAGAGGTCGTGGTAGGGGCAGAGGTGCAGCCCATACAACAGTTGGGGCAGTACCTGCAGATCCACCGATTGTCCCAGATCAGGACTAGGATCCAGTTGTTGATGCACCAGCTCAGGCACCACCTATGCCTATTGTGATTCCAAGACTTCATGAGGCCCTATCTCAGATTCTGACAGCGTGTACCAGCCTTGCTCAGGCGGTCTCTATTTCGACGGCTGTAGCCACTTCTCTGGCTAGGGGAGGCACTCAGACTCCCGTCCCCGAGAAGGTTATTCAGGGACTTCAGACACCGGAGGCACCACTAACCCAGCCGGTTGCAGTTGCTCAAGATTATGTGGTTCCTGCTATGCATGAGGATGATCAACGTAGGTTGGAGAGGTTTGGGAGACTCCAGCCACCACCTTTCAGTGGCACAGAGAGAGAGCATGCTCAGGACCTTTTGGACAGGTGTCAGAGGATACTCCGTACTACTGGTATTCTGGAGACTTGTGGGGTCTCAATCACTACCGTTCAGTTCTATGGGGCTGCACTCAGATGGTGGGAGACTTACGAGAGGCGTAGGCTTATTGGCGCAGCACCCCTTACTTGGCAGTAGTTCTCCATGGTCATTTTGGAGAAGTTCGTTCCTCGATCCTCCGGCAAGGTGATATGTTTGTGACACAGTATGATATTCGGTTCTCCGAGTTGGCCTGTCATGCGATCTGGTTGGTTCCCACGGACAGAGAGAGGATCATGAGGTTTATTGATGGTCTTACTTATTATCTACAGTTTCTCATGACTGGAGAGAGGGTTTCGGGTGCTACTTTTTATGAGGTTGTCGACATTGCTCGACAGATTGAGATGGTTTGCAGTCAGGAGAGGGTTGAGAGGGAGGACAAAAGGCCTCGTGGTCAGGGTGGATTCAACAGTGCTCCTTTTGGGGGTCAGTTCCAGCACGGTAAAGGTCGTCATTTCAGACAGGCTCAGTCAGCTCTGCCATTTCATCGGGGTGCATCATCTGGCCATGGTTCTCACAGTTCTCACCAGGGCCACTCATCACTTAGTGCCCTTCTAGCTCAGAGTTCGTCCCATGCTCCATCTGTTCAGGGGTCTTCCATGCCAGGTTCTTCTACCAGTAATCCTGGTGCTGGGGGTTCCCTTTAGTTTCCGCCACCACCACTAGGGAGTTGTTTTGAGTGTGGGGAGCTTGGGCATATGTGGCGGCATTGTCCTCATCATCATGGAGGTCTATCTCAGCAGAGAAGTCAGCCTCCGTCTTCAGCACCAGTTACCTCACCACCCGCCCAGTTAGCTCGGGGTGGGGGTCAGTCAGCTAGGGGTCGCCCTAGAGGGGGAGGCAGATCAGGGTGTGGCCAGGCCCGTTTCTATGCCCTCTTTGTCAGACAAGACGCTATTGCTTCAGATTTTGTGATTACAGATATTGTCTCAGTTTGTCACCGAGATTCCTCAGTATTATTTGACCCTGGTTCCACGTATTTATATGTTTTCTCGTATTTCGCCCATTTTCTGGATATGCCCTGTGAGTCTTTAGTTTCATCTGTACATGTATCTACTCCTATGGGCGATACTATTATTGTGGACTGCGTATATCGGTCATGTGTGGTGACTATTGGGGGTCTAGAGACCCAAGTGGACCTTTTGCTGCTCAGTATGGTCGACTTTGATATGATAACCATTTTGAAGGTCCTTATTGTTTTCATTTATAATTTAATCAGATGAGAAAGCTTTCTCATAAAATTCTCTTTGTAGTGGAATTATTCTAATTATTTCTGATATACATTCTAATACATATTCTATGTATTCTATATCTTGGGTTCTTTGATATTGTTCTATATTATCTTTTACTAGGTTTTTTAGTAAATTTATATTATCTGTAGTTTGTTGCCAGTATTGTAGATATGTATGATTCATTATATGTTATCAAAATATAGATCTAGTTCATATAAGTCTGTTTCTGGTATAATTAGTTCTGTCCAGTTTTGATTCATTATTTCTGTTATTTCAAAACTAATTAATTTTTCATAGATTATTCTTCTTACATCATTATTAATGTTTTTTAGTATATATAGTATAAGTGTTTTATAGCTAATATCGTCATCTATTAAGTAAGTGTTCATCTTATCATATGATTTGCTAAACATATTCCTTTTAATCTCTATGTTTATTATCCTTATTCATCATATTATAATAAGTTATTTTAATCACCTTTTCTGGTCACTACCATGATTTTCTGCTTCAATCAGTTACCCTAACAGCGCTTCAACTCATGTTTACTCCCCTAAACGGCCTTCTGCCTACCGGTTTCAACTTTAGGATGCATAGTCTGGGCTTACCTACTCTTAGCATATTTTCATGGCAAACTTACTCAAGATGATTTTTATAACAGTACTATTATATGATGGATAATTATAATCTACATGTATGAGATTATCAGGAATATAATGAATTAGCTACTCATAGTTATAATATGACATACCTGGTTTTGTATGTTCCTGATGTCTTCTTGTTGATTTATAGTTTTCATATTTTCTTGTTGATCTTTAGCTTGTTGATCCATAGCTTTCCTTTAGCTTTCCTGTATTTTCTGTATTTTTGTATTTTAGAGAGAAGAGGGAGGGAAGAGAGAAGCCCTTGGATGCTAATGTGCAGCCTGTTTTATTTCATAAACGAAAGGCTTATTTAAAGATTACAAAATGACTTTTACTATTCATGAACGACCTTTACTGTTCATGAAACTGACTCTTGACTCTTACTATTCATGAACGACCTTTACTGTTCATGAAACTGACTCTTAACTCTTACTATTCATGAACGACCTTTACTGTTCATGAAACTGACTCTTGACTCTTACTATTTACTTTACGACTTTTACAAAAAACAAAATAACATAAAAAAAAGAAAAGAATCTAATATATCTTTCATATTATTTTGTCTGCCATATTTCTTTGTCGTCTAGCTTGTCGTCTTCTTCTTCAGTAATCTTCTTCTTGTTTATTCCAGTTGTACGTCTGGAACAATATTATCTTCTCCTTTGCATTTTGAGCATATGTGGTCTGGATATTTGTGACTGATTAACTTGCAATATCTTGTTAATAATTCTGGAGAAATAAAATTTGTCCTTATAGCTCTTGTGCTTGTAGATTGTTCTGGCTTCAAAAGACTTAAGACCCATTGTCTTAATTCTTCCATATCTGGTTCTCGTATTTCTCTACAATTTGAATATATCATTGTCTGTTCTCTTGAATAATAACTCCAAATAGCATTCTGGTTTAGGTAGTTGTTTGCTAGTTCATTTAGTATTGTGGATATTCCGATAATCCTTTTATTTGCATAAAAGTCTGGAATATTTATTTTTTCTATCTCTTCTTGTTCTTCTATTTTTTCTGGTACGAGCATCTCTCTTGTAAGTCCGATCTTGATAACTTGTATGATAGGTTTTATCTCTTCATATAGTATTTCTGCTGTAGCTGAATAAAATCTTATACAGAACAATGTTCCTTTGGTTATCCTTTTGTATTGCATAAATGCTCTGTATAATTCTGGTATGGTAGCTATCTCTTGTCCTGTTTGTGTATATACTGTATCTAGCAATCCGTAATTGTAACAAGTGGCTACTAGTTTTGCATTTGTATTTGGTAGTGCTATTAGTTTATTATATCCTGTTAGATAATGAGTAATATAATCTTCATCTGGATTTTGGGTAGTCTGGGATCTTGGATTTTTGTTTAGGAAGTTTTGTATTTTGTATATGTTGTCTATGTATGTACGGGTTATATGGTTGTATGTCTTTTTGGCTTGGTTCAGGCTTTCTTTGTAGGTGTTTATTTGTGGTGGTAGGAATATTTCTTTCTGGGTATTTTGGATATTTTTCTGTATTAATGGTTTTGAAAATATATTGTTCATATTTGTATTTGTATATCTAGGTTTAATTTCTTCCTTTTTCTTTGCAGATAAACTGCTAGCTGTGCTGCTTCCTGCAACTGCATTTAACAAACTGTTATGAGTTTTTAGGTGTTTCTCAACGTCACCTTCTAGCTCTGGAATTTTAGAGACTTCCGATCGTCTTATCTCCGCATTTTTCAAGTCATGCTGCTGACCACTAGCTGTTTTCTTTATTATCTGTATCTCTTCTTCTATGCTTTCCACTTTTTTACAAAGTGTAGTCATAGCTAAGAGTATATTTTTCATTGTGTCATCTGGTTAAGTTTGGGTAGCTTTGTCTTGATAAGTAATCTGCAATAACATTCTTCTTAGTAGTGATTATTTCAATTGTAAATGTAAAGTTTAATATATTTAATACCAGTCTGCGTATTTCTTTTGTTGTAACTGAATCTTGTACTTTTCTGGTTATCCACCATTTAACTTGGGTGTTATCTGTTCTTACAATAAATCTGTTGTAAACTATATATGGTTCAAATGCTAATAAACATTTATATAATGCAAATAATTCTTTTCTATTTATCTCCCATTTTTCTTGTGCTTCCGTATAAGATCCTGAATAATATCTGCAATGATGTTCTATTTTTTCTTTATCATATTTATATTTAAGAACTCCTCCATAACTATGATTACTCGAATCTGTTTCTACAATATAAGTAAATTTCTTGTTTTCATCTGGGAAGTATAATTTTGGTAATTTCTTGCACAATATTTTAATCTTCCTTATTTGTTCTTTATCTTTTTCATCAAACCCATATTCTACATCCTTTTTTAGTTTTTTCTGTAAAGGTTTTAAGTTTTCTGCTAATTTGGGTATATATTCTCTTACTTGGTTTACTAGTCCTAAAAATGATTGTAATTTCTTTTTTGTATCTATGTTTTCGTCAAGTTTAATTATTTTTTGTACTATATGTGTTTGCATTTTTATTCCATTTTTATCTATTTGTATTCCTAAAAATTCTATCTGATTCTTCATAATTTCTGCTTTGGTTTTGCTTAAGCTTATACCAGAGTTTTCTACAATATGTATGAATTTTTTAAATAATTTTATATGTTCATCTTGTGTTCTTGAATATAGTAATATATCATCTATATATACTATACAGTTTTCTAGTTGGCTAAAATAATTATCCATAAAATGTTGGTATCTTCCTGGTGCATTTTTATATCCAAATGGTAAGACATTCCATTCATAAAATCCTTGTGGTACTGTAAATGCTGTTAGTTTTTTAGATTCATCTTCTAGTTTTAGATGGTAAAATCCTGATTTACAGTCAAATTTACTGAAGTAATTATATCCTTGGATTTGTCTTATTTTTAATATCTTATTAGGTATTGGGTAATTATATGTTTTAGTTTTTGCATTTAAGTTTCGGTAATCTATAACCATTCTACTTTTTCCTCTTTTTTGTTCACTATGTTTATTTACTATAAATGCTGGACTTGTATGTTTACTATTACTTTCTTGTATGTAATTGTTATCTAATAATTCTTTTATATGTATTTTGAATTCTGCCAAGTCATCAAAGTTATATTTTAAGGGTTTTTGTGTTATTATACTATTTTCTTCGATTAGTTCTATTTTTATTTTTGTCTTATGTTTATTCCATCCTTGTAGAGGGTTATCATTATATAATTTTTCTAATTCATTCTGGATTATTTTTACTTTGTCTATTGTAAATATAATAATTTCTAATTGAGTAGTTGTATTTTTACTTATATTTTCTAATTTTTGTGTGACTTTTTCACTTCCTCGTATCCATTCTGTAGTTTTTCTTTGTTTATTATTTACTCTTTTTGCTCCTACTTTATTTTTATATGCTGTGGTAAACCACCAGTGTGTCCTTGTTATTATATGTGGGTATAGTTTATCTAAAAATGGCATTCCTAGTAATATATCTTTTGTAGTAAATTCAAAGTTATATATTTCTTCTATAGTTAATATTTTATCCCATATTTGTATTTTTACATTCTTGGCTCTGTAGTTAATCATACTGCCTTCATTATTAAATCCTGTTACTACCATAGGTATTTTTAATTTTTCCCATTTATCTGTTGGTAAACAATTATATTTACATATATTAGCTTCTGCTCCTGTGTCTATCATTGGTGTATAGTATCTATTATAATATCCTTCTACTATAATTTTTGCGAGTATATATATTTTCATTCTTCTGTTCTTTTTATTATTATTTTCTTATCTTTGTATGTTATGGTTAATTGTTTATCTCCTAGATTGTATGGTTTTACTTTTTCTAACCATTTTATTCCTAATGTAATATTTTCGTTTTTGTTTTCTTGATATATTTTAAATTGTATTATCAAAGGTATTCCTCCAATAATTATTTCTTTCTCTGTGATTTCTTCATTTATTATTAATTCTTTAGGTAATTCAGGGCATAATTGTTCAGTAGTTATTATTTCAGTTTCTGTTACTAATTCTCTTGTGATATAATTTTCTTCTTGTCCTGTATTTATTAATATTTGATATTTTCTTTGTTCCATGATTCCAGTTATATAGTAGTGGTATGGATTTATTTTTTCTTTTGTATTTTTTATTAAGTTTTTTGGAATTATAAATTCTCTTCTTGATGTACTTATCCTTGATGATGTTGGTGTTTCATAAGTTAATTGGTTTGGTATACTTGATGTACTTAATCTTTCTTTTACTATTTCTAAGTCTTCTTCCATCTCAATTTCTTTATAACTATATTCATTATTATCAATAACTGTAACTATTCTTTCAAATGGATTTTCTATTTTTATTTTATTAATTTTATTTTTTGCTGCTATTTTATGTTTTGTTGTTAAGATGTATAAGTTTTTACATCTAGCTGTAAATATCTTACTTCCAGGTGTTAATTCTATTCCTGACATTTTCCAGTATAATACTAATGATTTATCTATATTTCTATCGTTTATTGCTATTGAATAATTGGCACTTATTATGAATTTAAATTTTTGGTATATAAGATTTCCTTTTATTGCACTTATTATGCTTTTTTCTATAGGTTGGATTATTCTATCATCTGCTAAATATATTTCTATAGGGGTATCTATTCCTTCTCTAAAACATGCTTTTATTAGTATTTCAGTTCCTCCTAGGTGTACATATTTAATTGGGTTTTTTGCCTTTATATCTTGTATTTATTTATTTATTATTCTTTTATTTATTATTGGTATTTTAGCTTTTCCTTTTGTATATTTACAGTCAATTATATGTTCTTTTTGACTAACTACGTAGTATTCTTCTCTTTGTCTTTTAAACCAATTTTTTATTGTGGGTACTTCAAATATTTTTTCGACACTGAGGTCTAACTCTTTTCCTTTTATTTGTTCAAATATATTATTATCAAATATAATTTTTTGTTCTGATGATTCTTCATCTTTATATTCTTCTCGTGTTATTACTTCTATTTCTTTTTCAGTCATTATTATCTTCTTTGGTTATATCATTATCTATTTCTATTTCATCTTCTGTATCTGATATTTCATATATACTATCTTCACTATCTAGTTCATAATCTATATATTCTATTTGCATATATTCTTCATCATCAATCATGATTTCTGTTATTTGTTTTTTCTTTAGATTTCTAGGTGCTTTACAATCTTTAGCTATATGTCCTAATTTTCCACAGTTATAACAAGTACATTCTGTTAGTTTCTTTTTTGGTCTAAATGATCTTTTATTCTGATAATTTTTTACATAATATCTTTTTCTTGGTTTTTTATTTTTATATTTTGATCTATATTTATTATATCTCTTTGTTTTCCATTTTTTATTATTATATTTATCTGTACATCCAAATTGTGGTGCTGTTTTATTTTTACAACATCTTAAGTTTTTTATTAATATTTTTTCTATTTTTGTTTCTTCTTTATATTTTTCACATAATTGTATAAACCATTATTGTAGAAATTTTATTCTAGCTCCTAAAGTATCTGCTAATCCTGCTTCATTCCATTCTTTTATTATTTTAGAATTAAAAGGTTCTGGTAATTTTGTGAAATATAATTTTCTTATTTTTTTTCTTTCTTCTGCATTATATGTTCCTTTATAATAATATTCTCTAAATGCACAAGTATATTCGTCTATATAACACATATTACATATTGCTAATTTTGTTATTAGATTTCTATTTATTTGTTTTTCCTTATTTTGTTCTTCAATTTCTGTAGTCATGCTACTAAATTCGTTTCTTATGGCTATTTCATATTTGTATAATATTTCTATATTTGTTGTTACTATTTCACCATTAAATTTTTTATTGCTTCTTAAGGTATCTATACTTTCTCTAGTTAAATTTTGTAACCATAATTTTACCGTTCCTTCTTTCTATATATTCTGGTGTTTCTGTCATTCCTATTTTATTATCTACCAATTGTTTAGATACATATCCTATCCATAGTTGGATTGTTTTATTTATATCTGCTACGCAATCTAAATCTAAAAAGTTATATTGTTCTGATATTGGTTTTGGTGTCCATTTTTTATTTAATCTACTATCCCATAGTGTATTATATCTATCATGTTGTTCATAATTAGCTGTATAATAATCTGGGTATAATTCTTTTGGATTTTTTACACCTGATGTACTAGGTTTTTCATCCATATTTACATCTCCTGTATTTACTTCTACATTTTTTGTTTTTTCTATACTTTCTAAAAGTTCTGTATATGTTTCACTTATTTCGCTTGATTCTGACTCTTGGTCATCTATATTATTATCTATTTCTTCAATTCTGAGAGTTTCTTCTGTTTGTAATATTTTTTTAAATTTATTTATTTCATCTGTTAATTCTATTTCTTTATTCTTTTCTCTTTGCTTGTTTTCATATAGTGCTTTTAACATATTTAATTCTTTTTCTAATGCTATAATCTTTGTATTTTTGGTTTCTTCCAATTGTTGTATTTCTTTGCTTGCTTGTTTTTTAATAATTTCAATTTCTTTTTTCTTATCAATTTCCTCATTTTCTCTACTTATTCTTGTCATAGCTGTTAAGCTATCTTCTAATCTTGCTGTTTCTTTTTCTATCATTAAGTATAATTGGTCTCCTATTTTTTTATATCTTCTACCTAAGTTTGAAAATATTATTTTTATTTTTAATCCGTCTTGGTTTTCATAGGTTTTTTCATCTATTGCAAATTCTTCTTTGTTCATTTTTTTTAATCTATAGCTCTGATACCATTTTGTTCATCTATTGCAAGTAGGGTGATTTCATATTTGAAGGCTTAGCGTATGGTTGAGAAGGGTTGCCTATCTTATTTGGATTTTGCGAGGGATGTTAGTGTAGAGACTTCTGTCATTGATTCTGTTCCGGTGGTATGTGATTTTTCGGATGTATTTCCTGCAGACCTGTCGGGCATGCCGCCTGACAGGGATATTGACTTTGTTATTGATTTGGTACCGGGCACTCAGCCGATTTCTATTCCACTGTATCATATGGCACCGGCGGAGTTGAAGTAATTGAAAGAACAACTTCAGGAACTCCTTGATAAGGGGTTTATTCGGCCTAGTGTGTCACCTTGGGGTGCACTAGTTCTATATGTGAAAAAGAAGGATGTTTCCATGAGAATGTGTATTGATTACAGGTAGTTGAACAAAGTCACAGTCAAGAACAAGTATCATTTGCCTCGTATTGATGATTTATTCGACCAGTTTCAGGGAGCGAGGGTGTTCTCCAAGATTGATTTGAGGTCCGATTATCACCAGCTCAAGATTCGGGATTCAAATATTCTTAAGACAGCTTTCAGGACCCGATATGGCCATTATGAGTTCTTGGAGTTCAATGTTGGTGAGTTGTCCTTCCTCTGTGAATTGCGCCTGAAAGAATGTAGTTGCAGCATTACCAATACCCTTTTGGTCATCATGCCAATCTCCATTGGCATTCTGAATCCTTTTGAGTTGCAATTTTTGTCTCTTTCCATTAACATGATTGTGGAAGAAAGTGGTATTTCTATCTCCTTCAGCAAACCATTTCATGCTTTCCTTTTGTTTCCAATATTGCACTTCAAAGCTCAAGTACCTCTTTAGTGTAACTTGTGCCTGTTGTAGTACAATTCTGTTCTCGGTAGTTGGTTCTTCCTCAAAAAGCATCTCCTTTATCCTGACAATATCCTCTCTAATTGTCAGTTGCTTGAAAATATCCCAAAGGTGATCTTACTCCAATGGGATAGTGCTTCTTTTAGTCTTTTCATTTTTTGCTTGAACATAAGGAAAGGGTCACCCACAAAGTCTGCAATTGAGTTTTGTTTCACTACTTCATTGAAGGATTCATGTGTAGTCCAGAAATTGAGAAACCTGAAAGGTTTGATAAAGTGAGCAGCATCTTCCCCACATGTCATTAGCAAAGGTGCATGGTCATACCCAGTCCTTATGAGATGTTCAACATTAATCCTTGGGAATAATAAGTTGAATTGTTGGTTGACAAAAATTGTGTCTAATCTCTTGAAAATGCATTCTTCATTAGCTCTACCATTCCACCATGTGAAGGGACTGCCTGTGTGTCCAGTATCAAATAATTCACAAGAGTTGACACAAAAAGCAAAATCTTCATACTCAGGTGGATACACTGGGAGTCCTCCAATCTTCTCTTCTTCATTAAGAATTACATGAAAGTCCCCTCCAACTAGCCAGGGGAGTTCCATATCAGATGCCAGGTAATATAAATTGTCCCATAGCTCTAATCTTTCAAGTGAGGAGTATTTTGCATATACCACAGTCATGATGATGTGCATGCCAATTCCATGATGCAAAACTTTGATTGTTAGTTACTGGTCAATGTCTATTAGGAGTTCCCACTCCACAACATCATCAATGAATAACCATATCTTCCCATTGATATTTGATAATGCAGTTTCCATTCCCAGTCTTATCTTGTAATTGTGTATGAACCATTGTTTCTGGAAAGGTTCTAACAGTGATACAATACAAAATCTGTGTTGCTTTTGCATGTTGATAACCCTTTGAAAGGTATGTTGAGTATTAACAGATCTTATGTTCCAGATGATTGTCTTCATCAAGTAGAGTTTGTTGAATCTCAATAGGGAAATCCTTGTGTATAATGATGTCATGTAATACCGGGTGTGGAGGTATCAATGGCACATTTAATTGGATCTGAATTGGTGATCTAGTAGTTGAGGCACATGTACTTGGCATGGACTTCTCCACCACTGTGATCCTCATCTGTTGTTCCCCCAGTTTTGTAATCACATCACTCTCTATTTGTAGGTGATAGATCATTGTGTCTTTTGATGCTTCTGCAGTAAAAAGATTTTCCTGCTGCCCGGATATGTGCTCTAACAGTGTGATGTAATTGTTTTGTTGATTCTGCCCTGTATCAGTGGTTTGAAGGTCTGAGGCTAAGGAATGATGTGGGTTGTCTGCTTGATTTTTATGGATCTGCTCTGTAGCTGGCAAACTTTCCATTACATCTGCCCTGAGGTTTGATTCCTCGCAGGTCTCACTCCATACTTGCTTATCAAATCTTATTGCTGCTGTTGACTTTGGGGAGTCCAGACAATTTTGAGATGGTATCTCCTGGCAAGATTGGTTCATTGGCATATTTAGGAGTTGGAGCATAACAGGGTCTCTAGGAATAGGAGTAGGTGTTACTTGTGACTTAACAGCAACTCCTTGGGTGTTGGTGGTATTTGGGTGCATGTTATCATTAGGTTCATTGATGTTGATTCCTGCATTTTGTTTCCTCATAGAGTTCCTCTTCTTTTGGCTAGGCTTATTTTTGGATTTGAGAGTCTGGATACTGAAATCTGCAGGTTCATAGGCTTTTCCTTTCAACCGACTTATTATTTTCTCATTCTCCTGCACATATTGTTCCTCATCAGAGCTGATCATTTCACAATGTTCATCTTCATCAGCATTTTGGTGTAGCTGCTTATTGCCAGAGATCAGGGCAGTGGTAATAGGGGTTGGACAGTCCATCCTATGGTTAGTCAATTGTGCACTAGCACACTCATACAAAACATGAGGAATCCCCTCCCCTGATGGTGCCCCTTCCTTGGCTTCTATATGTTTCTCCTGACATTTCTCCAGTCCTCCTTGTGCTTCTTTAATAGAAATATTGATGTTTGGGGATGGGGAGTGGGCAGCATGATTCTGGATCCCAGATTCATTCACAACATTAGCTTGTTGATTATTCTGTTGTCTTGGTTTATACATCTGCTGTTGTTTCTTGCTTTGGGAATTACCTTTAAAGTTTTTCCTCTTTTGTGTTTGCCAGTCATCTTTTGGGAGATCTGTTACATCATTTTGGTGGTGCTTATCTTGTTGGTGTTCTGCTGCCTTTTTGTTGTTATTTTGTTCTTGCCCTCCTCTTTTTGGTGCTTCTTGCAGTGTACTATTTTGATGTTTTCTACTTGTTTCTGCCTCTTCTGTGGGCTTCTGCTATGAATTGTCCTGTGAGTTAGTTGTTGCAGCTGTTTCTTCCTCTTTCTTTCTCTGGATTGCAAATTCCCTCAGCCTAACTGGACATGACTGCATTGAGTGACCTTGGTGTCTGCAATGGGTGCAGTACATTGGGAGGTTATCATATTGGACATCAATCCATTGCCCATCCCCATTTACATCTTGGTCTTCATCATATCCTATCCAAACATGGGTTGGTCTTTCTCTGGTGAGGTCAATCTGTATTTTTACTTTCACCACACTACCTCTAGTTTTTTGAAAGGAGGCTAAGTCCAGAAATAATGATTTTCCAATTAACGACAACAGAGGAGTTCATGTAGTATAGATGCTATGATAGTTCAAGTATCATAATCCAAATAGGGATAATAGGTGAATCCTCATTAGGTTTGAAGATAGGATTCCATGCTTCAATTCTTATCATTTGGCCTTGGATGTACATGTGTTGCTTTGTCCAGACTGAAGTGAGCTATTTTGACACCTCTTCTGAGTTCTATTTTTTTTTATGAAGCTCCTTCTAATAACATCCATCCTTGGCATTGTGCTGGTAAACTTGCCAACCACAGTGTACTTTCATTTGTCGGCAAACTTTACCATGTAGTTATGTTTTCTGAAAATTACTACCGGTTTACCTTGTTTGGTGGTAATGATGGGAGGAGTGAATTCTATTGGGGCTATTTCTACATTTTGTCTGGCCCTCATCCTGGTGGAATATGAGTGGGTCACAATTGGTGGTGGAGGGGGGTGTTGTGATATAGGCGCTTTGGTTTTATTTGGTGCAGTATTATGTGGAAGGTTAGCAACATTGGCTTGACTAGGCTGATTAGGCTGATTGGTTTGTATTGGTTCAGAAGGGTTGGCATTATTTCTTTGATGATTTGTACTTATGTTTGGTCTATCAAAGTTACTGGACACCTTAGGAGGAGCATTATGAACTGGTTTGGGAGTATTATCGATAATTGGAGGAGTTGGAACCTCTTTGTTAACAACTTGAATTGCAGTGGCAGATTGG